>NW_022881546.1:0-195159 GCF_004382145.1 Drosophila mauritiana
GTTGACGGTAGCTGACCGCTCGAAGGTTATTTGGTGCGTTCCTTTGACGAGAACCTCTGGGCCGCCGTCACGCGGCTGTCGCTTCGTTAATGACAACGATGCCGTCATCTTTAGGCATTACTGTTCCCAGGTGACTGGGTTGAGTGTAGCAGTGGGCCGAGATTCCCGCATGGAGCGAGCGGGAGCAGGTTTCGCGTCGCGACCGCTTACAGAAGGTGTTGTGCGTTGTTTCCGTGCACTCTGTTACCGCAAAGGTGTTTTCTTCACGTTCCGCCAAAATGTCTTCGTGGAGCCGTAGGAATATTTGATTATGTGATACCGAGTATATGAGGACTTTTTTACATCTGACCTTAACTCTAGGGTAGGCTATTAGTATATGGATAATATTATCGGACTGGAGAACTCTAATTTTAGCTGCTTCTAATAAACTAACTATTGGAGTGTCTTGTTCAATTAGTGATTTCAGATCGTCATGACTAAGGATAGTGGGATTTATTATATCAGGCTTAGCCAATGTTATGGTTAGAATTAAATTTTGTATCTCTGTCGTCAGCATTCTATTTATCGCTAGTAGTGCTTCATACAGTTGCGGGGTGTCAACCAAATTGTTATTCCGGGCCTTAATAATTTTATTAATGGTGTCGGTCAGTTTGTTTATCTGTTTTTGAGTCTCTGAATTTATGTTAATCTGCCTGGAGTTTGAGTCCACTAGCTGAGCTTCTGTCATCTTGACTTTTAGGAAATCTGAGGCATCAGGAGTTCCTGCAACTACCTTAAGAGCTGTACCTAAGAAGTCTAAACTCTTCGCAATTCGGTGGTGTATTTTTAGAACGGACAACAAGTTTCTCAAATGATCTGTATCAACGTCTAGTAATTTGCGCATATGCGACTGCGGAAAAGACTCGGACAATTTTTCTGTCTCATCTCCCATACTAATAAGTTCCGAAAGGTTGCTCGAGTGCCTCAAGCAGTCACGTTGTTCAAACACCAGTACATCTCCATCTGCGACGGGAATGTATTTGGCGTGAGAAAAATCGGTAATCCGCGCATTTGCCCCTGCCAGGGTGGTGAGCGTTATGAAGGCGAACCTGCAATCCAAACGTAGAATGAGACCACGGCGTTTTTACTAAAACCTAGCTTACTATGAAAGGGTATGGTATAAGTAAATTAAAATTGGGGGAATTTATTTGAGATTGTCCTTATGGACCACCCATAAGAACATACGTTTCCATGTCTGCCTCCACTTTTTGTTCTGTGCACAATAAAGTTAGCTTGTTTCCTAACGTTTAATTATTTTTGACAAAAACCTCTTCTCCTACCTCAAAAACACGGTTTCGCCTAGCTGGGTTACATCTTTCGATATTGATTTTCTGGGCCTTTAATGCCTAGGCAGCGATCATCGGAACCCGTGGGAAGGATCTCGACCGGTTTCTCCTGAGTGACAGAATGTAGGGTCTTATTATATTCTATCGTTGCCCTCAAGATTAGCTCTACCGGAACGATAATTTTTTTATCTAGCTTAAGACATCTGGCGATTTCTGTCAAGGTGCTGTGCCATCGTATCACTTGTTCTGGACAGCACTTTTTGCACTATTGCAAACTTCGAGAACTTGTCAACGCATGTTAGGAATTGCTACTTATCGGTTGAGAAGATATCAATGTGTAACATTTTGCCGGTGTGTGTGTTTCCCCAAGCTCCTGTTTTTATGGGTGCATGTCATATTTGGGTTTGGTGCATATTTTGAAATTTGCAACCACTTCCTTTGCTATGCTGCTCATTTTGGGGAAATAGTAAACGCGGAGGAACTTCTTGGTATTCTCCTGAGCCGTCCTGTGTGCACGATTGTGTTATATCGTGACAATTTCCAACTGCTCGTTTCTATTAGTATTGTTTCTTTGGATTGTGTGTTTATGTATTGGTTGGGTCTGCAATAATTAGGTACGTGCCACTTGGGTGGGTTCTTAGTCATCTGCTGTGTATAGATAGGTCTAAATGGTTGAATGTATTGATTAAAATTAGGTTGGAAGGGTTGGGAATATTGTGAGTATTGTGAGACTTGGTCGATATTGAGTTTGAACATTTGTATTGAATTTTTGTGCTTTCGAATTCTGATTAGAATTTGAATTTTTATTACGATATTCTGGGTTTTTATAAAATTCAAAATTAATGTGTTCTTCATAAATTCCCTCATTTTGTCCAATGGTAATTAAGGATCTTAAGTCTGTAATATCGTGATGGGCTAAAATAGTGAATAATTGTATTGTTAGTTTCCTTATCAGTATCTTAATAGAGTCTTTAATAGCCTGAATATAAATAAGAAAATCCGATTGGTTACCTTCCAGGTGTAGTTTCGAAATTAATAATTGACGTCGTCTTTCCGCTTTTTCGCAGAATGCTCTTAGGATTCCTCTGTATGGGGTCTCCCTGAAGTTCTCCAGAAGGGTAGAAGGGTGCTTTAAGGGTAGACCAATCTTCGATGTTCGGAAGTCCCAAAGATCGTGTAACCTGTCCGTCCAAGTTCGTTTCGATGGTTCCCAGTAGAATCCTCTGTTGTAGGACATCATTTGTTTGGTAGAGCGAAATTACGTAATCCACTCTGCTGACAAAGGTGTGAAGGGTTTCTGGATCACCCTTCAATGGCATAATGTCTTTAAGCTGCCGACGGGCTTCGGCAAGGTTGTTGTCGCTCAGCGCAACGATTTGGGTTGCGGCAATAATTGGTTGTGACCTTTTTATTGTAAAATTGTAAAATTTTTTTGTTTTGTTTCGGATTCAATGTTATTATTATTTTTAAGCATTCTAGCTTCACTTTTTTTTTATTGTAAATTTTTGTGTTGTATTATTAAAATTCTATATTGTTCTTTTTTTTTATTTTTATATGTTGGTATTAAAACTTAGTTGCCTTTGGACTTAATGTTTTTGTTTCGTATTTCACTTCCACTTTGATAACCGAATTGGAATTATAATCCAAGTTGAATTTTTTCACGAATTTATTTTGGGAGATGTTTCGAGCACTGGGCTATAAAATTTAACTTATTTTCCACTCGAGGGTTCTTTTTTTCGGATACTTTTGTATCCTACCGACTGTGCCAGTAAAATTGTTGTTTTATTTTTGAGTCGAACTAATGTCCCGTCACAGGGACAACGTCAGGACAACGCCAAGAAATAAAAAAAAAGTTTTTAGGAGAAATAGTTTCACGACTTTATTCTTTGGATCTCAGCTTAAGCCTAAAAATCAAATGCAAATTGGATTGAACCTCAGTATTTGAACAATATTTGTATTTCGGGAGAGCCTCGCTCTTGGGTTCTTAAGATTAGGAAGTGTTGAAAGAGGGCAGTCAAATCTGCTTAGGTCAGGCTTTAGGATGTTTACAAGAACGGCTGCGCTGCCAAAGATAAACGAATGCTGCGCAGATGGGATAGATTATGGAAAATTACTAGAGTGCATTACTGTTTTCTTTGAAGTGGCTGGTTTGGTCCACCCAAAATACGTCACTATATAACAGCCGCTTCTCTGCCGACTTCACCAGGAAGCGAAGGCGCAATTAATAGCCTAAGAAGAATATTGTATTAGCTTTAAGAATGAGTCGAATTTTACCACTGACACGAGCCTGTCAATCAAATAAACGGAGCTATGCTCCGCAAAGAACAACTACAAGGATTTTCATATTACATGGCGACCGTGACAGGACGTCGGATCTAAGGCCTAAGGACAAGGGGCCTTAGAACTACAAAGGATTAAGGACTGTAAAATCAAAAATTGATCTGGAGTGGACTGGAGACACGGATGAAAAACAAAATTCTGAGTGAGGCAATGGGAAACAAGCGCGGCGGTGTGCGGCAAAAGTTAAAAAAGAGAATAGCTCACCTAAGATGGCTATTATATTCTCAATCGCCACCACCAGCCTGGTCAACTGCTCGCAAACTACAAGCAAAGCTTGATTTTTTACAACAAGAATTAAAAAAGTCACCAATAAAAACCCAAAGCCCAACTCTCTCATTCATCAAAAACACAAATAATATAAAAACTAAAACTACAACACCACCACCCAGAACCATCATACCAGTTTACAAGGAACAATGCCCGTTGGGCTGCGAGGGACCATGGAGCGCCTATTGCAAGTACACTTGTAACCAATGTAAGGGCATTAACCAGCAGAAGGAAGCCTGTGCGACAATCAGCACCTGCACCGTTTAACGCGTCCAGTTAAGCCAGCAAGGGAACCGACAGCGCTTACGAGAGCGCAATTAAGGACATAAACCAGCAGAAGGAGGCCTGTGCGACAACCAGCACCGGCACCGCTTAACGCGTGCATTTAAGCCAGCAAGGGGACAGCGTTTCCGAGAGAGCAATTTTTTTTTTTCAATAGCACTGCGTTTCAAAATTGTTTTGATTGCACTGCGATGAATATTTTTTTCCTAACTATAAAAAACCCAAAATTGTATCATTGAGCGGAAATATATCTGCCCGATGAGCCGTATAGCCGTAAAGCTATACAAAAATAATAGGAAGGAACATATGTAAAAAAAAAAAAAGAAGAAGTAAACAAGAAACTAGTAAAAAAAAAAAAAAAAAAAAAAAAAAAAACCTAACTACTAATAGTAATACCATTTTTAAAGTAAATGTCCATAGTGATAAACAGAATATATAAGGAAGAAATTTACGAAAAAATTTAAGAAATCTTAAAACCCAATATGGGTTTAATTGATACAAAAACAGTGGATTCCACTGCAAATTTAATAAACAAAGAGGAGATAAAGTTTAAAAGAGTAAACAATTTAAGCTATATAACTCTACTCTTGTTAGCAATTTTTATATTAATGTGAGAAATGGAATAGATCAGGGAACTAAAATGAACGATGAAACAGAGAGCAAGAGAGTAACGCGCAGTGGCAACGCTTATTAACGGAAAAAACCATAAGAGGACTTCGAGTAGAATGGTGAACGAGAGCAGTCGCAAGAGTTTCAATCGCGCTATATACTTATGCAACTAGAGCCAAACAATTGTCATCAAACAATTAAATAATAATAAGCAAGAACTATTGTCATCAAACAATATAAGGTGTACTATAAACAATTGTCATTAAACAATAAAGTAACACTGTATAAAGGAGACTTGCTACAATTTTGGGGGCTCAACCGGGATGGCCCAAGTTGTGTATCCATAAGTGCGAATTTAATGAGTGCGAGAGAGGCAGAACGTGACGCCGCATCGATTAAAAGAAAAACTTCAACGACGCAAAAAAGAGTCGCGGTGAAGCTGAAGCCTTGCTACGCCAGGCTGCTTATCTAATGTCTTATGAAAATTTATGAATTCCGATCTGTTGACGGTAGCTGACCGCTCGAAGGTTATTTGGTGCGTTCCTTTGACGAGAACCTCTGGGCCGCCGTCACGCGGCTGTCGCTTCGTTAATGACAACGATGCCGTCATCTTTAGGCATTACTGTTCCCAGGTGACTGGGTTGAGTGTAGCAGTGGGCCGAGATTCCCGCATGGAGCGAGCGGGAGGAGGTTTCGCGTCGCGACCGCTTACAGAAGGTGTTGTGCGTTGTTTCCGTGCACTCTGTTACCGCAAAGGTGTTTTCTTCACGTTCCGCCAAAATGTCTTCGTGGAGCCGTAGGAATATTTGATTATGTGATACCGAGTATATGAGGACTTTTTTACATCTGACCTTAACTCTAGGGTAGGCTATTAGTATATGGATAATATTATCGGACTGGAGAACTCTAATTTTAGCTGCTTCTAATAAACTAACTATTGGAGTGTCTTGTTCAATTAGTGATTTCAGATCGTCATGACTAAGGATAGTGGGATTTATTATATCAGGCTTAGCCAATGTTATGGTTAGAATTAAATTTTGTATCTCTGTCGTCAGCATTCTATTTATCGCTAGTAGTGCTTCATACAGTTGCGGGGTGTCAACCAAATTGTTATTCCGGGCCTTAATAATTTTATTAATGGTGTCGGTCAGTTTGTTTATCTGTTTTTGAGTCTCTGAATTTATGTTAATCTGCCTGGAGTTTGAGTCCACTAGCTGAGCTTCTGTCATCTTCACTTTTAGGAAATCTGAGGCATCAGGAGTTCCTGCAACTACCTTAAGAGCTGTACCTAAGAAGTCTAAACTCTTCGCAATTCGGTGGTGTATTTTTAGAACGGACAACAAGTTTCTCAAATGATCTGTATCAACGTCTAGTAATTTGCGCATATGCGACTGCGGAAAAGACTCGGACAATTTTTCTGTCTCATCTCCCATACTAATAAGTTCCGAAAGGTTGCTCGAGTGCCTCAAGCAGTCAAGTTGTTCAAACACCAGTACATCTCCATCTGCGACGGGAATGTATTTGGCGTGAGAAAAATCGGTAATCCGCGCATTTGCCCCTGCCAGGGTGGTGAGCGTTATGAAGGCGAACCTGCAATCCAAACGTAGAATGAGACCACGGCGTTTTTACTAAAACCTAGCTTACTATGAAAGGGTATGGTATAAGTAAATTAAAAGTGGGGGAATTTATTTGAGATTGTCCTTATGGACCACCCATAAGAACATACGTTTCCATGTCTGCCTCCACTTTTTGTTCTGTGCACAATAAAGTTAGCTTGTTTCCTAACGTTTAATTATTTTTGACAAAAACCTCTTCTCCTACCTCAAAAACACGGTTTCGCCTAGCTGGGTTACATCTTTCGATATTGATTTTCTGGGCCTTTAATGCCTAGGCAGCGATCATCGGAACCCGTGGGAAGGATCTCGACCGGTTTCTCCTGAGTGACAGAATGTAGGGTCTTATTATATTCTATCGTTGCCCTCAAGATTAGCTCTACCGGAACGATAATTTTTTTATCTAGCTTAAGACATCTGGCGATTTCTGTCAAGGTGCTGTGCCATCGTATCACTTGTTCTGGACAGCACTTTTTGCACTATTGCAAACTTCGAGAACTTGTCAACGCATGTTAGGAATTGCTACTTATCGGTTGAGAAGATATCAATGTGTAACATTTTGCCGGTGTGTGTGTTTCCCCAAGCTCCTGTTTTTATGGGTGCCTGTCATATTTGGGTTTGGTGCATATTTTGAAATTTGCAACCACTTCCTTTGCTATGCTGCTCATTTTGGGGAAATAGTAAACGCGGAGGAACTTCTTGGTATTCTCCTGAGCCGTCCTGTGTGCACGATTGTGTTATATCGTGACAATTTCCAACTGCTCGTTTCTATTAGTAACGTCTACTACAATATTCTTACAATATCGAAACTGCGTAGCCGGGAAATGAGCAAATAAGTCATTTTGAAAACATGCCAGGGTGGGAAAGTCGCAGTGAATCGCATTTACGACCTCGGGGGTCACGACTTCCTTCAGCATCTCCAAAATGGTGGTTTTGTCGGCGAAATTAATAAAGTGGCGAGTTTTGCTCCGATCGCACACCGCGAATGTCAACGGCTGTTGGTCCGTTTAAATATTAATTTCGCGAGAGCCGTATGGGTAGTGTTGTAACTTGCCTAAAGCCCACACTATGGCCAATAACTCCATTTCATTAGTGGCGTAGTGTGTCTCGCTCTCTTTGAGGGTTCTAGAGATCATGGTGATGGTTTTTTTGTCTTGCGATAGAACCGCACCGATACCGTCCGCGGAATCATCCGTTGTTAGATCGAATGGCTTCCTGAAATCAGGTTATCTGAGAATAACATCATCGGAAGCCAAAAAATTTCTCAGCCTCTCGAATGCATCTCTCTGCAAGTCACCGAACTCAATAGGCGTCTTCTTAGACATGTGCTGGCTGATAGAGTCATTTTCTCCTTTCAGCAAGCTTGTCAAAGGCCTCGCGATCGCCACGAAGTCTTTAACGTAACAACGGTGATAGCTGGCTAGACCCAAAAATGATCTTAGCTCATACAGATTTGTAGGCTCCTTTTTTTCGCACGGGTCCCACGGCCACACCTCCCGCCCAACCGACCGAGGGGCGCTGCCGTGTATCGAACGGCTCGATTCGCGAGAAGATATAGACGCGATATAAAAAAGAGAACAGGAACGATGAAATGAATATAATGTAAAATAACTATGTTAAATATTAGTGTTAGTAGGATCTAATTATGTAAAAGAAAAGATAAAATCGACGGCTTTAATAGCGGCAGAGAGTCAAGATTACAGATAATAGGATAAAGTCTATTATAGTCAGAACATAAAACTCTGTAAGAGTCATGAAACTCATAATTAGATCTACAATGATTTAAGATAAGAGGTATATAGTTTCTAGTGAATCTACTTGGAACCGAGAAGCTAAGCCGACTAATCAAGTCGGGACTCTCAACATCCCCACGAATAAGCTTACAAAAGCATAGTTCTACGGTTAGCTAGGGACGGTAAATTAATTATAAGTAGTCTACTGGAATAAAGAGGTAATAAAAAAATAGTAAGAAGTTTTTTTGGACCGATTCAATGCGGTCCGAGTGGACTGCGTATTGTGGACTCCAAACAGGTGATCCGTACTCGAGAATCGGACGGACTAACGAAATAAATAAGGTTTTAGTCAAGTCATCAAATTCCTTAGACCACCTTTTTATAAAACCAAGCACAACCCTGGCCTTATAGACAATAGACGAAATATGGTCAGAAAATTTTAGTTTTGGGTCCAGAAGAACAGCAAGATCATCAACTCGTGTTATTCTGTCCAAAGAGCACCCACGTAGAGTGTAAGTCGTGCGTATTGGGTTGGCACGACAAAAGGTCATAACTTTACACTTGGAGCCATTTAAGTCCAAATGGCAAGAAGTGTCTTTGTACTGGAGGCATAATTTAACATCGTCTGCGTACATAAGTACACGCGAATGTTTTATTATTAAGGGGAGGTCGTTAATGAATAAGGTAAAAAGAAGCGGACCAAGATGGCTCCCTTGTGGGACACCGGATGTGACTCGGAGAATAGAAGATAAAGAATTTTTAAAGAGGACTTTTTGTGTCCTGCCATTCAGATACCTTGAAATCCAATTTAGACGATCAACAGGGAAACCTATAAGATCAAGTTTTCTTATTAGAAGGTAATGAATAACAGAGTCAGTCAAATGCTTTACTAAAATCAGTGTAGATGACATCTGTTTGAAGATTATTTTTTAAACCCTGTATTACGAAAGAAGTTAGCTCCAAGAGGTTAGTGGTTGTAAATCTGCGTTTCATAAAACCGTGTTGACACGGTGATATGATTGATCTACAAAGGTGATGCAAATGAGGAGTGACAACATTTTGGAAAAGTTTTGGGATAGCCGACAATTTAGAGATTCCTCTGTAATTGCTTGCATCCAGTTTGCTACCTTTTTTGTGAAGAGGAATCACAAAGGACTCCTTCCATATCTGAGGGAATTGTGAAGATTCCAGAGATAAGGTAAACAGTTTCAGTAGAGGCTTACACAAGGCTTCCGCACAGAATCTGAGCACACAGCCAGGGATTCCATCGGGACCTGGCGAATAGACCGATTTAACACGCAGAAGATCGTTAAGCAGTGAGCTTCCGTTTATAATGGAGCAAAATATTAGATCCGACTTTGTTGTTGTTGTTTGTTGTTTGAAAAACTTGGCGAATAGATCGGCTATTGCCTGATCCGATGTAACCGTAGTGTTTTCAAAAAATAGCGAAGAAGGGTATGAACTTGTTTTTCGCTTAGTGCTAACGAAATTATAAAACTGTTTCGGATCATGTGCAAACTGGAACTTACAACGGCTTAAATAATTTTTGTAGCACTGGGCAGGGCATTAAGTACGGTAAAGTTTAACCGAGCGCTTAAATATTTACAAAGGATGGACTGAGAACCGGTATTTTTAAATTTCATATAGAGTCTGGACTTTACATTTCTTAGGTGTGTCAACTCTTTATTAAACCAAGGAGGTTTAGAGATTGACGAATAGTACATCGGAACACAAGAGTCAAAAAATGATTTAATTGCGGTATAAAACATATTAATCGCATCCGCCATTATGTTGCAGGAGTAAAGATCGGACCAATTAAAGCCAGCTATAAAATTGTTTAGCCTCCGAAAATGTGCTTTGCGAAAACAGGGAATTCGCTTTGTTGACTTCTCTGAATTTACTTTTAATACCGTACCTATGTCGATTGCCAACTCGTAAGTAGGATGATATGGGACTTCAGGTTGAGTAAGAGGTACTACCTTGGACAGAAACACATTTTCAGGACTTGTTACAAAACATAGATCCAAAAGTCGACCAAGAGAATTTGGAATATAATTAACTTGCGACAGCGATAAGTCGAGCAAGCCGTCAATAAAGTCATGTTGTGCTAAAGGGAGAAGGATATTCGATTGTTTTTCTGGGGACCACATTGTGCCAGGTATATTAAAATCACCTAGAACTACCAATTGGTCATCACTTGTACGGCCATTAAAACCAGCGCACTTAGTATGCACCATTCTATCACATAGCCAACAAGTCATTTCTGGCTGCTCAGGTTTAATAACCTGGCAACAATTTTTATAAAAGCAGACAACATTTACGGTTTCCATGTTTAACTGAAATCAGACCACTGTGCACGAAAACACAACACCAAAACTTTCAAGCGAGCTGTTAAAAGAACAGCACGAGAGCAGTCTGCTCGCTGAGAAAGTTTATGTGCTTGCAAAAAACAACACCAAACACCACTGCGAACAACGCACAAAAACACAAACAAACAAAACACAAAATCGAAAAATGCAAAATACTTTGTATATTTGTTTTAACTACTGCACAAATCACAAAAGAATCACTCGCGAAGCGAACGGATCTTTAATAATTATGTTTAAATATATGATAATTAAAGAAGATTATTAAAAAACACGGCTGGTTTGACAAACACAAAATAAAAACCGGGTATTCCTCTATGGTCTTTACTTTTTCTCGTTCGGTTTTTGCACCTCTATTAGTGACAATAAATTCCAGATACTCAACGCTTTGCTTAAAAAGTTCGTCTTCTCATGTTGGTACACACAGGCTTTTTAAAACCCAATCTATGTCCTTAACTGGTCGTTTAAATTTTCAGAAAAAATAAAGACTTCATCTACGCAGACATAGCACGATTTGCCATACTGTTCCCGTAAGACGACGTCGATCGCTCTTTGAAAGATGCTTCCCGCATTCTTCAACCCGAAAGGCAATCGACAAAATTCATACTTTCCGCCGTTTACCGAAAAAGAGATCTTCTCGCGGTCCTGCTCAGCCAAGTATATCTGGTGGTAGCCGGACTTCAAAGCTAACGTTGTAAAGTATTTGATACACACATGAGGTGTGGGTATAATTTGGAATATCCCGGCTTATCATCGGTTGTGCGAATTGTGGCAACAGAAGTGTTAAATGGCAGTGCCTCGTTAGAGGCTGAAAATAAAATTGAACTTTTACAGGCTCCGGTACGTCAATATCATTTACGTTAGTAAAATTTACATTGTCGTAATTATGATGCTGAAGCTTTTCAGAAACAGAACCATAATTTACTGTACCTTTCTCAGCGTCGAGTTTTGCTTCCAATTGAGCTAAGAGGTCAAATCAAATACCATCGAATGATGTCAGCGCGTCTAAAAGGAAGAACGCAGATGTTTTTCCACAAATATTCATTTCTTTCTCTTTCAATGGATACCAAGATTTGGTACCGTTGTATGGGACAAAGAGAACTATTTGTCGAAGGCGACCGATGGATTTGCGGCCGAGCTGGCATCGAGATTTGATGGGCCGTACCAGAATCTGGATTTCGTGTCCCCAGCGATCTGTAAGAACCACCAACGGAAGGAACAGAACAGAACCGAACGCACTGTACACACCAGCGACCTTGACCAAATAACTATATAGGCGTGCTTGTATTTTGCTTTCAAAAGCTAACAGCACACCTTCTAAAGCCAAACTAGTGGTCCGGAATAAGAGAGTAAAAGGCCTATTCGGTTGCACACTTGTCGGGTAATACAACCCCCTTTGGTGAGAGGATCTTTCTAGCTTAAGCAACCACAGCCACCATGAAACTCCCTCAATTGGGCCTACCTCGCATGAGCGGGACTTGATTAAACGTGTTAACCTTCAGGCCGTCGTTGCCTATTCCATGGGATCGATTAGGGCTCGGTGGGCCCCCCCTTTCGGCTCCGACAAGTTCGGATTTGGAGACACCTTGTGTCATCCTTTTCTCCAGCCTTTGGACAAAAAAAAACGTTGCTAAGTATTGATATGCGACTTGTTTTTCGATTGGTATCTTCATGCAATTCTTTGTTTAACTTATGCATAATAATTTGGCCAATTAGCGAGTCTGTTAGTTCAGGACGACAAGAAGTTTATTACTGTTTTATCACAGTTGTTAACTAAGGGTTCGGGTCCTTCAAACCTTTTTATGTTTGTTTGTTGTATCATATGTGAGGAGCTTGTTTTTGATGGAAAGTCTACTTTTCCTCTGAAGCGACCAGTACATTTGCATATTTTTTTGATATATAAGCTTGACCTTTCCCGTGATGTGTTTTACATATTATTTTAGTGTCAAGGGTGAGCCCCAAATATTTGGCTGTTGGCTTTTGTGGTACCACTGTGACATTTATCAAAACCGGTGGTGAGATGCCTGTTCTTAAAGTGCAAATTGTGTGTTAATTTGTCTGCATTTATTACAAAATTATTCATAGTCTGCTGCAGTTCTGGCGTTGCTATAGCAAGCGTATCATCAGCATATGTGCACGTTGTTTGGTTACTTTTCTTAGTCATCGGCATATCAGCGATTCTTGTATAGGAGACTCTGCTTGTTTGTATCTTACATAGAAACGTCTATTATCAAGATATCTTTTTAAGACCATTTAGTAAGGTGTAGGAAGTCTTGTCTGTCGAAGTCTTGTCTAACCTCTAGGAAAACTGCAGCACAATACATTTTTTTTTAAAAGCATCCAAAATACTGCTCACAGATTTTGACACTGCTGAACAAACTGGTGGTCCGGAAAAATGTTTTCCTATTCTAATATCGTCATTAGTCTCTTTAAGAATACCTTCTCTAGAATTTTAGGCAAAATGGTTAGATGGGTGATTAGCCTGTAGAAAGACCAGGATCGGGCCCAGCATCGGTCCTTTGGGATAATGAACTCTGCATATTTCCATTGGGATGGAAAATGACCAAATCTTAGACTTTGATGCATAATGACCTTCGATTTTCAATACAGTTCGGTGGGAGGTGCTTCAAAGCTGCAGCGTCTATGCGGTCGTATCCTGGCGATTTATATATCTTCAAAGTGATGATTTCTTGTTTAATTTTAACACCAAAAATTTCAGGTATTGGTAAGTCCATGGGACATGTTACATCCAAAGAACTAACTCTCGCTAGGTATTCCGCGTAACACAGGTCGAACGGATGGAACTGCCTCTTAAGCGTTCAGACAAAGCGTTTGCTTTTTCTTGACTAGAGCGACACCATATACCTGCAGATGCTTTAACTGGTGCTACCTTCTTCACTGACCTCTTGAGGTATTTGGTGGCGGTTCAAAGTTTGTGTTCACCGTTGTTAGGGTCAAAATGGACCAGATATGCTTCCATGCTTAATCGCATGCAGTCTTGTCACTCCTGCGTTTGCTGATCTGATCCTCCAGACCCTTCTCAGCCTTTTCCTCTCTCTACCATGGTAGCTAAATCTCTAGGGACTTCAACGGTTGGTGTTGCAATGCTCGCTGCCAAGTAGATCATTCTGGAGAGTCTTTCTACTGCATCATCAATTCCCTCCGAAGCTGGGACTCCCCGCTGAGGAATCCAAATTGAATAAAATTCTTCCAGCCAGCTTTTGTAACTGCTGATATCTGTGTTGCGACTCATAAGCAGCATACAGCATACAGATTCTAGAGACAAAGACGCAGCGCAAGTTTGTTAACCCATGTTGCCACTCCCACTCTAACGCCCACAAACCGCACAAAACTGGCACGTCCACACTATTGAACCATTTTTCGAATTTTTTTCATAATTTTATTAGTCTTGTAAATTTATATCGATTTGGAAAAAAAAAATATGAAGCCCACTCTTTGGAACATTTTTCTCTTCTTATTTTAATTCCCAATATCTATAAATTTCCCAGAAAAATTATGAAATTTCGCGTTTGCATTCACACTAGCTGAGTAGCGGGTATCTGCCCTTTAGTATTCTGTTATATGCCATGTTTCCAACGGGCAGATTGTCGGGTCTGTGATCCGTCATCTGTCACCAGAGCATAAATATATTATTTATTTTTTTTTTATTGCCCAAATGGGAGACACAATTAATATCTATACCGCACATAAACTGTGAAGTTCTGTCGCAAATGTTTTATATATACTTAGTAACGTTTCTATTAATATAATATTAATAAATTAATTTTACATTTAAATTTTCAGAAATTTTGATGAAAACTCGAAGAATTTTACTTTGGAGCTTATAATTAATTTAGACTTTCAGGCCTTTTCGGAAGATATTCAAGACATATCCAATTCCGCAACTATGGAGCTGCAAATCGAAAATTCTATTAAAAATATAGCTACAATTTGGAAAAAACAAAGTTTTGAAATGGCATTTTATCATGATGGCATCTATAGAATAAAAAACGTTGAGGACTGTTTTCAACTCCTTGAAGAGCATATGGTACAAATATCGGCTATGAAGGCAACTCGTTTTGTTGAGCCATTTATAACCATTGTTGATTATTGGGAAAAAACATTGTCCTACATAAGTGAGACTCTGGAAAAGGGTTTAACCGTTCAGCGTCAATGGCTCTACCTAGAAAATATATTTCAAGGAGACGACATAAGGAAACAACTTCCAGAAGAGGCAAAACGTTTTGCAACAATAACTGAAGAGTTTCGAACAATATCAAGCAAAATGTTTCAGGCAAAGACAGCCGTCAAAGCCACTCACTTACGCCCTCCGCCGTTTTTATTGAACCGTTTTAGTCGAATGGACGAAAGACTGGAACTTATTCAACGTGCCTTAGAAATTTATCTTGAGGCTAAGCGACAACTTTTTCCAAGATTTTATTTTATTTCTAATGATGACCTTTTAGAAATTTTAGGAAATTCTAAACGGCCGGACTTAGTTCAAACCCATCTTAAAAAGTTATTTGATAATTTATACAAGCTTGAGCTCAAACGCGTTGGGAAAACTTTAAGTCGGTGGCAAGCTTCTGGAATGCATTCAGACGATGGAGAATACGTTGAGTTCATGATGGTTATTTATATAGATGGTCCATCGGAGCGTTGGCTAAAACAAGTCGAAGAGTACATGCTTATTGTTATGAAAGAGATGCTTAAACTTACACGCGGATCTCTTAAAAAACTTGTGGGGAACAGAGAAAAATGGATTTCACTTTGGCCCGGACAAATGGTGCTAACTACAGCTCAGATCCAATGGACAACTGAGTGTACACGTAGCCTAATTCATTGCAGTATGGTTGATCAAAAAAAGCCCCTGCGTAAGCTAAAGAAAAAGCAAATAAAAGTTCTTTCTAAATTATCCGAAATGAGTCGAAAAGACCTAACAAAAACAATGCGCCTTAAAGTAAATACCCTCATAACGCTTGAAATACATGGTCGTGATGTTATTGAAAGAATGTATAAGTCGAACTGTAAGGATACAGGGCATTTTGAATGGTTTTCACAACTGAGATTTTATTGGCACCGTGAATCGGAACTATGTGTAATAAGGCAGACAAACACAGAGCACTGGTATGGCTATGAATATACAGGTAACTCAGGACGATTAGTTATTACACCATTGACTGATAGGTGTTATATAACTTTGACTACTGCGTTGCACTTACATCGAGGAGGAAGCCCAAAGGGACCCGCCGGTACTGGAAAAACTGAAACAGTCAAAGATTTGGGAAAAGCTTTGGGAATATGGGTTATTGTTACAAACTGTTCCGAAGGCTTAGACTATAAAAGTATCGGTAAAAATTTTTCTGGATTAGCACAAAGTGGATGCTGGGGATGTTTCGATGAGTTTAATCGAATAAATATTGAAGTGCTCTCAGTCGTTGCACAACAAATAATGTCTATAATGGCAGCACTTTCTGCAAAGGCGTTTGAGCTTATGTTCGAGGGTCAAATGATAAAGTTAAAGCACACAGTTGGTCTATTCATTACGATGAATCCTGGCTATGCCGGACGGACTGAACTTCCTGATAATTTAAAGTCCATGTTTAGACCAATATCAATGATGGTACCTGATAATATTATTATTGCGGAAAATTTACTTTTTTCGGATGGTTTTACAAATACAAGAAACTTGGCCCGAAAGGTATATACGTTGTATGAGCTAGCTAAGCAGCAACTTTCAAAGCAATATCATTATGATTTTGGTCTTCGCTCTATGGTGGCATTGCTTCGCTACGCGGGTCGAAAAAGACGTCAATTGCCAAATACTACTGAAGAAGAAATTGTTTATTTAGCAATGAAAGATATGAATGTGGCGAGATTAACAGCTAATGATTTACCCCTTTTTAATGGTATTATGTCTGACATATTCCCTGGTGTTAGTTTACCAACTATAGACTACAGTGAATTTAATATTGCAATCTATGAAGAATTTAGGGAGGCGGGTCTCCAATCAATAAATATAGCCGTAAAAAAAGTAATTGAACTTTTTGAAACAAAAAACTCTAGGCACTCAGTTATGATCATAGGGGATACGGGAACAGCCAAATCAGTTACATGGAGAACATTACAAAACTGCTTTTGTCGAATGAATAGTCAACGATTTTCCGGGTGGGAAGCAGTCACCGTGTACCCAGTAAATCCAAAAGCATTGAATCTAGCAGAGCTTTATGGGGAATATAACTTGTCAACTGGTGAATGGCTTGACGGAGTATTAAGTTCTATTATGCGAATAATCTGTGGAGATGAAGAACCTACTCAGAAATGGTTGTTGTTTGATGGACCTGTGGATGCAGTATGGATTGAAAACATGAACTCAGTAATGGATGATAACAAACTTCTTACGCTTGTAAATAGCGAACGTATAACCATGCCAGTTCAAGTATCGCTATTGTTTGAAGTAGGAGATCTCGCTGTTGCTTCACCAGCAACTGTTTCGCGGTGTGGTATGGTTTATAACGATTACAATGATTGGGGATGGAAACCTTTTGTAAACTCATGGTTACAGCGCCTAAGAATTAAGGAGTTCGCTGATTTTTTACGAATACATTTTGAATATATGGTGCCAAAAATACTTGATTTCAAACGAATGAGATGCAAAGAGCCTGTAAGGACAAATGAGTTAAATGGAGTTGTGTCGCTTTGTAAATTGCTCGAAATATTTGGCACAAAGGTAAATGGGATAAATCCCACTAATTCAGAGCTACTTGAGGAAATGACTAGATTGTGGTTTATGTTTTGTTTAGTATGGTCAATTTGTTCAAGTGTGGATGAAGAAAGCCGACAAAGACTAGATAGCTTTATACGGGAACTAGAAAGCTGCTTTCCAATAAAAGATACTGTGTTTGATTATTTTGTTGATCCCAATGAACGAACCTTTTTACCATGGGATAGCAAGTTGTTGAGCAGTTGGAAATGCGATTTCGAGTAAGTTAAGAATTTAAGAATTAAGAATTTATTAAAATTGTGTATTTCTACAACAAATGTTTTAGATCTCCTTTTTACAAGATTATTGTTCCTACTGGTGACACTGTTCGCTATGAATATGTAGTTTCAAAACTTCTTGCTGAAGAATATCCTGTGATGCTTGTTGGAAATGTTGGAACCGGAAAAACATCAACAGCTATAAGTGTAATGGAGGCTTGTGATAAAAATAAATTTTGCATTTTAGCAGTAAACATGTCAGCACAGACTACAGCAGCCGGGTTACAAGAATCAATCGAAAATCGAACTGAGAAACGTACAAAAACGCAATTTGTACCTATCGGTGGCAAACGGATGATATGTTTTATGGACGACTTTAATATGCCTGCAAAAGACATCTATGGATCACAGCCACCCTTGGAGCTAATTCGGCAATGGATTGATTACAAGTATTGGTTTAATCGAAAAACTCAACAAAAAATATATGTGCAAAACACATTATTAATGGCTGCAATGGGACCGCCTGGAGGGGGCAGACAAACAATTTCCAGCCGAACGCAAAGTCGGTTTGTTTTGTTAAATTTGACTTTTCCTTCACAAGATACAATTATTCGTATATTTGGAACGATGCTCTGTCAAAAACTAGAGTCATATCCAAATGAAGTTCGTGAGATGTGGCTACCTATAACCCTTTGTACCATCAACTTATATGTATCAATGATTAGTAAAATGTTACCTACTCCAAATAAATCTCATTACTTATTTAATCTGAGAGATATATCCAAAGTATTTCAAGGACTATTAAGAAGTGAAAAAGAACTTCAAAACAAAAAAAATTTTTTTTTACGGCTCTGGATTCATGAGTGTTTTAGAGTGTTCAGCGACCGATTGGTTGACGACTCAGATCAGCTTTGGTTTGTAAATACTATTAATGATATAATTGGTAAACATTTTGAAGTTACGTTTCACAGCCTTTGTCCTTCAAAGGTTCCACCATTTTTCGGTGACTTTGCGCACCCTCAAGGGTTTTACGAAGATCTACAGGTAGATTTCTTAAGAACATATATGAAAAATCACCTTGAGGAATATAACAACTTTCCAGGAATGACTAGAATGAACTTAGTGTTTTTTAAAGAAGCTATCGAACATATTGTTCGAATCCTGAGAGTTATTTCACAACCGCGTGGCCACATTTTAAATATGGGGATAGGTGGATCAGGCCGACAAGTATTAACCAAGTTAGCTGCATTTATTTTGGAAATGGGAGTTTTCCAAATCGAAGTTACCAAAAAATACAAAACAGGAGACTTTCGAGAAGACCTTAAAAACTTATACAAAGTTACTGGAATTAAACAGAGACTAACGATTTTTATATTTAGCAGCGACCAAATAGCCGAAGTCTCGTTCCTGGAAATAACAAACAATATGCTAAGTACTGGGGAAATAAACTTATTTAAATCAGATGAATTCGACGAGTTAAAGCCTGAGCTTGAACGACCGGCAAAAAAAAATGGGGTTCTTCTAACAACTGAAGCACTGTATTCCTATTTTATTTTAAATGTGCGCGATTTTCTTCATGTAGCACTTTGTTTTAGCCCAATCGGAGAAAATTTTAGAAGTTATATAAGGCAATATCCGGCTTTGTTAAGTTCAACAACACCAAACTGGTTTAGATTTTGGCCACAAGAAGCCCTTTTGGAAGTAGCTTCGCATTTCCTAATCGGATTTCCATTAAACGTAGTAGTTTCTGGAAAAGAGGACGAAAAACATCGAGAAAGTTTGGTTATTAGCACAGAAACCCACCTTCAACGTGATATTGCCTATGTATTTTCAGTAATTCACTCAAGTGTTGCAAAAATGTCGGAAAATATGTATGTAGAAGTTAAGCGATATAACTATGTAACCTCACCAAATTATTTGCAGCTTGTAAGTGGCTTTAAAAAACTCTTACAAAAAAAAAGATTAGAAGTATCAACTGCTTCAAATAGATTACGCAATGGGCTTTCAAAAATTTCTGAAACTCAGGAAAAAGTATCCTTAATGTCTGACGAGCTTAAAGCTAGCTCTGAACAAGTTAAAATACTTGCTAGAGAATGTGAAGATTTTATATCCATGATTGAAATTCAGAAGAGTGAAGCAACGGAACAAAAGGAAAAAGTGGATGCCGAAGCCGTGCTTATTAGAAGGGAAGAAATAATTTGCCTCGAATTAGCAGCTACAGCTCGTGCGGACTTGGAGGTTGTAATGCCTATGATAGATGCTGCTGTAAAAGCATTAGATGCATTAAATAAAAAAGACATTTCAGAAGTTAAGTCGTATGGACGCCCGCCAATGAAAATCGAAAAGGTTATGGAAGCTGTATTGATCTTACTTGGAAAAGAACCAACATGGGAAAATGCTAAAAAAGTTTTAAGTGAATCAACATTTTTGAACGACCTAAAAAACTTTGATAGAGATCATATTTCCGATAAAACTCTTAAACGTATTGCAATCTATACAAAAAATCCTGAGTTAGAACCCGATAAAGTGGCTGTTGTGTCGCTTGCGTGCAAATCATTGATGCAATGGATAATGGCCATAGAAAATTACGGAAAAGTTTACCGAATAGTCGCTCCAAAGCAGGAAAAATTAGATAGTGCAATGAAGTCACTTGAGGAAAAGCAAGCTGCTTTAGCTGCGGCAAAAAAAAAACTTGAAGTGCTACAAGCTGTCATTGAAGAACTTTACCGCCAGCTTGAAGAAAAAACTAACCTGCTTAATGAATTGCGTGCCAAGGAAGAACGACTAAGAAAACAACTGGAGCGTGCCATTATTTTGGTAGAATCGCTTTCTGGTGAGAGAGAAAGGTGGATTGAAACGGTAAATCAGTTGGACTTATCCTTTGAAAAACTTCCCGGTGACTGCTTGCTTTCTGTTGCGTTTATGTCATACTTAGGGGCTTTTGACACCAAATACCGAGAAGAATTAGTTGTAAAATGGTCTTTATTAATTAAAGATCTTTTAATACCAGCAACTTTGGAGCTTAAGGTAACGAATTTTCTAGTCGACGCTGTTTCGATTCGAGAATGGAATATTCAAGGTCTACCTGCTGATGATTTAAGTACTGAAAACGGAGTAATAGTTACTCAAGGTAGTCGTTGGCCTCTTATTATTGACCCTCAAATGCAAGCTAATAACTGGATAAAAAATATGGAGGAGCGTAATCAATTAATGATACTAGATTTTGGTATGGCGGATTACTTACGTCAGCTAGAACGAGCTCTAAAAGAAGGTTTGCCTGTATTGCTGCAAAACGTGGGGGAATACTTAGATCAAGCTATTAATCCAATTCTGCGGCAGAGCTTTACCATTCAAAGTGGAGAAAGGTTATTAAAATTTAATGACAAATATATTTCATATAATAATTCGTTCAGATTTTACATAACGACAAAAATATCGAATCCACATTACCCACCGGAAATATCATCAAAAACAACAATTGTAAATTTTGCACTGAAGCAAGATGGGCTTGAAGCCCAACTACTAGGAATTATTGTTCGAAAAGAAAAACCCGCCTTAGAAGAACAAAAAGACGAACTGGTAATGACAATAGCTCGAAACAAACGGACACTAATTGATCTTGATAATGAGATTTTACGGCTACTTAATGAAAGTCGAGGTTCATTATTAGATGACGACGAGTTATTCTCAACATTACAAAAATCCCGGCAGACATCAGTGCTTGTTAAGGAGTCTCTTAGCATTGCCGAGGTAACTGAAGTGGAAATCGATGCCGCCCGACAAGAATACAAACCAGCATCGGAACGCGCATCCATTTTATTCTTTGTTTTAATGGATATGTCTAAAATTGATCCAATGTATGTTTTTTCTCTGGCAGCTTATATATTATTATTCACACAGTCTATTGAACGAAGTCCTCGTAATCAGCTAATCCACGAACGAATTCAAAACATTAATGAATACCATACCTATTCGGTCTACCGAAATACCTGTCGTGGGCTTTTCGAGCGACATAAGCTACTATTTTCAATTCATATGACAGCAAAGATTCTTTCAAATGCTGGAAAGCTTTTGGAAGAAGAGTATGATTTTATTCTGAAAGGAGGTATAGTATTAGATAAGCTGGGACAAGCCCCCAACCCGGCACCATGTAAGTAAAAATAAAGAGGTGTAAAAAATATATTGTGGTGTTTGTGTCATATACCATTTCAGGGTGGATAAGTGAGCAAAACTGGGATAATATAACAGAATTAGATAAAGTTTCTGGATTTCATGGGATAATAGATTCTTTTGAGCAACATTACAAGGCTTGGAATGGTAGTATAGTCACATTAAATATGTTTTACATTAAAACATATATAATTATTTAGGTTGGTATGCCACGACCTTTCCAGAACAAGAAGATCTCGTTGGTGAATGGAATGATAAACTTACAGATTTTCAAAAAATATGTGTTTTACGTTCACTACGACCGGATAGAATTTCATTTTGTTTGACACAATTTATCATCACCAAACTTGGGCCGCGATATGTTGATCCGCCAGTTCTTGATCTCAAGGCAACTTTCGATGAATCGATTTCACAGACTCCCCTTATATTCGTTTTATCACCAGGTGTGGATCCAGCCCAATCACTCATATCACTATCAGAATCAGTTAAAATGGCACAGCGAATGTACTCACTTAGCTTGGGTCAAGGGCAAGCACCTATTGCAACAAAGCTTATAATGGATGGCATTAAGGATGGTAATTGGGTATTTTTAGCGAATTGTCATTTGTCTCTTAGTTGGATGCCTACTCTTGACAAGATGATAGCTACTATGCAGTCCATTAAACTACATAAAAAATTTCGACTGTGGCTAAGCTCAAGCCCTCATCCGGACTTTCCAATATCTATTTTGCAAACCAGTATTAAGATGACAACTGAACCTCCTCGTGGAATCAAATCAAATATGAAACGTCTATATAACAACATAAATGAGGCTAATATGGAAAATTGTAGTGAACCCAGCAAGTATAAGAAGTTATTATTCGCTTTGTGTTTTTTTCATACAGTCCTACTCGAACGAAAAAAATTTTTAGAACTTGGCTGGAATGTTATTTACAGCTTTAACGATTCTGATTTTGAAGTTTCCGAAATACTACTATTATTGTATCTTAATGAATATGAAGACACTCCCTGGGGAGCTTTAAAGTATCTCATAGCAGGTGTAAATTACGGAGGACATATTACCGACGATTGGGATCGACGACTCTTAATAACTTATATAAACCAATTTTTCTGTGACCAAACATTGCAGACTAGAAAGTTTAGGTAAGAAAATTATCCGTTTTAATCTAATCAGAATTGATTTTAAATTTATACCATTTGAAGATTATCAACCCTTCCAAATTATTTTATTCCCGATGACGGCGATGTGCAATCATATTTAGACCACATACAAATGTTTCCCAATTTTGATAAGCCTGATGCTTTTGGACAACATTCAAATGCCGATATAGCGTCTTTAATAGGAGAAACTAGAATGCTTTTTGAGGCTCTCCTTTCTATGCAAGCTCAGACTAATAGCACAAGAAGTAATGAAAACTGTGAGACAAAAGTATTTGATCTAGCTAAAGAACTTTTAATAAATACACCGGATGAGATAAACTATGAACAGACGGCAAAAATTATTGGAATCAATCGAACTCCCTTAGAAGTTGTCTTACTTCAAGAAATTGAGCGCTATAATAAACTTCTTGTCGACATGTCCACTCAATTACGTGACTTAAGACGTGGAATACAGGGACTTGTTGTAATGAGTTCGGACTTAGAGGATATTTATGTAGCTGTCTCTGAAGGAAGGGTGCCATTACAATGGTTAAAAGGTAAATAAAATTATATTAAAAAAATGTTGTTCATACAAAAATATATGTATATCTATCTCCAGCGTATAATTCATTGAAACCATTAGCGGCATGGGCTAGAGACTTAATACATCGTGTAGGACATTTTAATAGTTGGGCAAAAACACTCCGCTCTCCAATATTATTTTGGCTTGCAGCTTATACGTTTCCAACCGGATTTGTTACAGCAGTATTACAAACATCAGCTCGAGCCACCAAAACACCAATTGATGAACTGTCTTGGGATTTCTATGTGTTTGTTGAAGAAGATACTGCCGCAGCTCGTATAATAAGAGAAGGAGGAGGTGTTTACATTCGAAGCTTGTTTTTGGAGGGTGCCGGATGGTTGAGGAAAAACCAATGCCTTCAGGATCCACTTCCGATGGAACTAATTTGTCCATTACCAGTAATACACTTTAAACCAGTAGAAAACCTAAAAAAACGATGTCGTGGTGTTTACCAGTGCCCCGCATATTACTATCCCGTTAGGTCAGGATCATTTGTAATAGCCGTGGACTTAAAGTCTGGTAATGAAAAGGCTGACTACTGGATAAAGCGAGGTACTGCACTTTTATTAAGTTTAGCAAGCTAATAATAAAGTAACTGGTTTATTTAATAAATTTTTAAAAATACTTGTTGAAGCGTGTAGGGGGATGTACGGAGACAGCATGACTTCAGTTCCGCATCCACCATATTATTGCCTTCGATTAAATTTGGTTGAAATATATGGGTAAAAGTGTGTGAGATGTAACTTTGGGGTCTAGGATCAGTGTGCAATAAGGTTAGTAGAGGTAAGTATTTTATGAGCTAGTATTTTTCCTAAGAATTTATAAAGAAATATGGTCTGGTATCATTAACATATTGTTTGGATGTTTATATATGAAAATTTACGAATTTATTAAAATTAAGACCAAAATTGAATTAAATTTTATTTGCAGGCACCTCTAATGAAGGACCGATGCGCCGAATCGCTCTAGGCCTCAGGAGTCATAGCTGGAAAGAAGTTATGGGTTTTGGCCTTGCAGGCGCAAGATGCGCGAAACTTGCAAAAATAAAAGCGCCAGTTATTTGCAGATTCAACTGAATTGATTTGAATTGCAGGGACACTCTGCCAATCGTCAGGTAGTTTGCAGATTCTTGGAAGCGACTGGCATCATTTGGCGGTGGAGTCTTCTGCTGGATCACACTTTTTGAAAATTTTGATATTTTTCGTATTTTAATTAGTTTTTCAATTTCACAAACCGCCCAAAACTGCCACGCCAAAACTTTTGTAAAATGTTTTGATATTTTCTCTTACAAAGTTGCGGTACGTCTATGTGTAACGAACTATTTTTCTTAGTTACCCACCAAATTAATGATTTGTGTGATTTTACTGCTGACTCCTTCGATGATCGCGTTGCTTCTGCTGTGTCCTTGAAAACGAACCTCGTGCCGGCTCGAATGAGAATAGGATGTTATGGTTTCAGGGTGTATCGTCCGCGGGTTGAGACCACCTTTGATAAAAGGGGAATTTTTTTTTTTAAATCTTGTGCAGTGCCACCCTCCCCTGACCAATTGATACAACCGGTTTTTGTGACGTTCGGTATTTTATTCGGCCTTCGCGACCCTCACCTCCCTGCCTCATCGCATTTTGAGGCGATGATGTATTTCCCTTCCAGAAGTGCCGCCGGAGGAGAGGAAAAGATGCCATTCCGCAGTCCCTAGAGATTTTTTCAGGCCAGTGAAGCCGAAATTTTGGGTCTTCTGCACAGAAATAGCTCAGCAAGGACTGCTGGTGGCGTCGGGAGTCTCAGTAGTGTGTATGATTTATGCGATTAAGCAATATTTATTCCCGCTTGCAGAGGATGCAAAATGCGCGTCGGGATCATTATCAACACGTGTGTCTCTAGCCTAATTATCGTGTCACTAAAATGTTACAGCATATGTACTCAGCTTTTTGTAGTGAGGGGGAATGACCTATTGCGATAAATCTTATAATGGATGTCAACAGGGATGGGAATTAAAAGGCAAATGTCAATTTGCTAAAAATGACCAATTCTCATCCCTGATGACATCCATTATCCTCAGAAAAGCTGAGTACATCCGCTGTAACATATAAAGTGACGTGATGATTAGGTTATAGACACACGTGTTGATAATGATGCCTACTCTTGACAAGATGACAGCTTCTCTGCAGTCTACAAAACTACATACAAATCTTTCGACTGTGAATGAAACATCGATATAACAACATAATAATAATAATTAAATGGAACTGCAAAAACCAAGGAAAAATCTGAGTGAGTAGAGTTTTATTGAGTATGGGCAAACACCGTGGCGGTTTGAAAACTAAGCTGAATAAACGTATAGCCCACGTAAGGTGGCTAATATACGGTCAGCAAACGCCACCGGTTTGGTCGAAAGCTCTAAAGCTACATGCAGAGCTAGACCACATGCTGCAATATCAGCAAGAATTAAAGACCCATAAACTCGAGAAAACTCACTCAGATAATATTAAAAATATAACCACAATTAATGAAGTTCTGAAATACCAGGCATGTCCAGCACCAGCGCCAACATTAACAAAACCAAAGAAGTCCTGCCCCCCTGGCTGCGAAGGAATCTGGAGTCCTCACTGCTTGGGGACTTGTGAGCAGCCATCGACATCGTCAGCACACAAACAATAGACAGTAGCGAGGGAGTGTCAGCGTGCCACCCCCGGCGACGCCCAGCTGACACCTGATGAGCATCAGCAGCAGCAGAAAATTAAATATATATAATAAATATAAAATATAAATATATGAAAATTATAAGAAATATTGTAAAACGGAGCATATACTAGTATGCCCTGTTAACCCAATATGGCCCGTGAAGCCATAGCTAGAATCAGGCAGGCAACAATGTAAAATACAATTTTTTTTAAATCTTGCGAACATTGAAGAAAAAATTTTATAAATAAAAAATTCCATACATAAATGTCTATAGAGACAAATGGAATAAGTAAAAGTAAAAATATAAATATATATATAGAAAATTCTTTGCCAAAATATAAAATTAGTATACCCAAAATGGGTCTAATAGACACTAAAACTGTGGACTCTATAGCCAATGTCATAAATAAAGTTGAAGTCCAAAATGCAGATTTGTTCTGGATAACCATAATACTAATTGTAATCGCATTAATTATGGTATCCAATGCATTAATAAAAATATACAAATTGCACAACAAGTGTCTTAAGAAAAGATACCGTAGCACTGCTAACGGTTTAGATAATATTTAAGGAAGATCTTGAAGAGAATCAATTACGAATGAAAATAGGAGAACAATTTTATGAGAAAAAAAATAATAAATAAAAATAAACGTCATTTTGAATTTAACTAAAAAAAAAATAAATAAATTTGGATGAAGATAGCACTAACTCTGACGAAGAAGATAGGACTAGAGTCAAAGAAGATATTAAAGAGGAAGATCTTCACGATCTAACTTTACCAGCAAAATTAATGCTGAGGGACGAGGATAAAACGAACAACGCAGCTGACTCCGAAAATAAAGTAACCATGGCAGAACAAGCAGCAGCCATTAGGTCGTTCATCAAGGAAGTCGCTTGCACAGTGCCAGAATTTGATTGACAAAAGATCCATTGACAGAGATTCATAAAGGCAATCAAATTGGTAGACCTAGCTAAAGGACCATATGAAGACATTGCAATTGAGGTCATTAAGTCAAAAATAGTTGGCACAACTTTTAACTCAGTTGAAAATGAAACGACGATTCCGGCAATTATAAACAAATTGCAGAAAGTAGTCGTAGGTGAAACATCCAGTAATGACAAGGCAAAACTAGCAACAGTTCAGCAAAGAGGTAAAACTGCAATGCAATTTACCGCTGAAGGTGATAGGCTGAGAAAGCTACTAGAAGCTTCCTTTATCGATGAGGGTTTACCTCTCGAACATGCCACTGGTCTAAGCACTAAAGAAGCAAAAGAAAGCAAAATGATAAATCGTGCTGAGCACGAAAGTATAAAAACAGTACTGGAAGCAGGGACTTGCACCACTATGGATGCAGCGTTAAGCGCATACATAAGAACGAGTGCAAGAGTTACCGGTGACATCAATAAAGTGATGTACTTTAGAGGTAACAGATCCAAAAGAGGATACGGAAATGCCAATAGAGGTGGAAACCGAGGTAGAGGCTTCAATAACAATAGTAATAGAGGCAACTACAATAACGGTTACCAAAATAACGGTTACCAGAATAACGGTTATCAACCGCTATAATGGAAATAATAATAATAACCGCTATAATGGCTATAACAGAGGCCGCAATAATGGAAATAGAGGCCGTAACAACAATCAGAACAACTATAACGGAAATAATGCAAATGTACGAGTAATCCAAGATCAGGGAAACTCGCAACAGCCTTTAGGTACTCAGTAAAAGAAGATCGAAGAGTATACACCATCAATTATAATCTCAACATATTTTCTACTTTCATTCATGCCGAAACAGGCGTAAAACTAGTTTTTCTACTAGATACAGGTGCAGATATCTCTATTCTTAAAGAGAACTCTGACAGATTTTCTAATATTCAAATAACTAATAAAATAAACATTCAAGGCATAAGCCAACAGAAAATTCAGTCGCGAGGACAGACTTTTATTGAGATACAGACAGGTAAATACATTATCCCACACGACTTTCATTTAGTGGATAAAAATTTTCCCATACCGTGTGATGGAATAATAGGAATAGATTTCATTAAAAAAATATAACTGCCAAATTGATTTAAACCCAGAAGAAGATTGGTTTATAATTAGACCAAACAATTTGAAATTTCCAATTTATATTCCCATAACATACAGCTCTGGTATTAACACAACTTTATTACCAGCAAGATCCCAAGTTGTCCGAAGATTAATAGTATCATCCAAAGATGATAACATTTTAATTCCAAACCAGGAAATTCAAACTGGTATTTATGTTGCAAATACAATCACAACATCAAGTAATACAGTTGTCCGAATTTTAAATACGACAGATTCTGACCAATTAATGGTCATTAACATTAATAATGTTAATATGGACACTTTAAAATATGAGCCACTTTCGAACTACAATGTAGTTCAGGCAAATAGTGAAAACAGAAATAATACTGTCTTATCTCAATTAAAGAAAAATTTCCCCGAATTGTTCAAATCACAATTAGAAAATATATGCAGCGAATATATAGATATATTTGCATTAGAATCAGAACCAATAACGGTTAATAATTTTTATAAACAACAGTTGAGATTAAAAGATGATGAGCCGGTATACACGAAAAATTATAGAAGTCCTCATAGTCAAGTAGAAGAAATACAAGCCCAAGTTCAAAAATTAATAAAAGATAAAATAGTCGAACCATCAGTTTCACAGTACAATAGCCCTTTGCTATTAGTACCTAAAAAGTCAAGCCCAAATTCAGATAAAAAGAAATGGAGATTAGTAATAGACTATCGCCAAATTAATAAGAAACTTTTAGCTGACAAATTTCCACTACCGAGAATAGATGATATTTTGGACCAACTTGGTCGAGCTAAATATTTCTCCTGCCTTCATTTAATGTCAGGTTTTCATCAAATCGAACTAGATGAAGGCTCGAGAGATATAACATCTTTCTCAACCAACAATGGCTCATATCGTTTCAAGCGATTGCCATTTGGCTTAAAAATAGCGCCTAATTCATTCCAAAGAATGATGACTATAGCATTCTCCGGAATAGAACCGTCTCAGGCATTCCTTTATATGGATGACTTAATAGTCATAGGTTGTTCCGAAAAACATATGCTTAAAAACCTCACTGAAGTTTTTGGTAAATGCAGGGAATACAACCTAAAGTTACATCCTGAAAAATGTTCATTTTTCATGCATGAAGTCACATTTTTGGGACATAAATGCACAGACAAAGGAATTTTGCCGGATGACAAAAAATATGATGTCATTCAGAACTACCCAGTTCCACATGATGCGGACAGCGCTAGACGTTTTGTAGCATTTTGCAATTACTAAAGACGTTTTATCAAAAATTTAGCCGTTTATTCGCGGCACATAACAAGATTATGTAAAAAGAATGTTCCATTCGAGTGGACAGATGAATGTCAAAAAGCATTCATACATTTAAAATATCAGCTAATTAACCCAACACTCTTGCAGTACCCAGACTTCAGCAAAGAATTTTGCATAATAACAGATGCAAGCAAGCAAGCGTGTGGCGCAGTTTTAACTCAAAACCATAATGGCCACCAACTCCCAGTTGCCTATGCATCAAGAGCTTTTACGAAAGGTGAAAGCAATAAGAGTACAACAGAACAAGAGTTAGCAGCAATTCATTGGGCAATAGTACATTGTATACAATACATTTACGGAAAACACTTCACTGTGAAAACAGACCATAGACCATTGACATATTTATTCTCGATGGTGAACCCCAGTTCTAAATTAACAAGAATAAGGCTTGAATTAGAGGAATATAATTTTACGGTAGAGTATCTAAAGAGCAAAGACAATCATGTAGCTGATGCGTTATCAAGAATAACCATCAAAGAGCTAAAAGAAATAACTGGAAATATATTAAAAATCACTACAAGATTTCAAAGTAGACAAAAATCCTGCGCAGGAAAAGAAAAATATGGGCAATAAAATATTAAAGAATTCAAAAGTACTACGCTACGTAGTAGTAGTAGTACGCTACTTATCCCGGTGACCCAAATAAATAATGAAAAAGAAAAAGAAGCTATATTGTCTACACTTCATAATGATCCAATACAAGGAGGGCATACAGGCATTATAAAAACCTTGGCCAAGGTAAAAAGACATTACTACTGGAAAAATATGAGTAAATACATAAAAGAGTACGTAAAAAAATGCCAAAAATGCCAAAAAGCAAAAACAACAAAGCATATAAAGACCCCAATGACTATAACCGACACACCAGAACATGCTTTCGATAGAGTTGTCGTGGACACAATTGGTCCACTACCTAAGTCAGAAAATGGTAACGAGTACGCAGTCACTCTCATATGTGATTTAACCAAGTACTTAGTTGCCATACCAATAGCAAATAAAAGCGCAAAAACAGTCGCAAAAGCTTATTTGAATCTTTTATTCTAAAGTAAGGTCCATTGAAGACATCATAACGGACATGGGAACAGAGTATAAGAATTCAATAATTACTGACCTATGTAAATATTTGAAAATAAAAATTATAACATCAACAGCTCATCACCAGCAGACAGTTGGAGTAGTAGAAAGAAGTCATAGACCTTTAAACGAGTATATACGATCCTACATATCGGCGGACAATACCGATTGGGACGTATGGCTTCAATATTTCGTATACTGCTTCAACACGACCCCATCTATAGTACATAATTACTGTCCATATGAATTAGTTTTCGGTCGAACAAGTAATTTACCAAAACATTTTAATAAACTACATAGCATAGAACCAATATATAACATAGATGATTACGCTAAGGAGAGTAAATATAGGTTAGAGTGTAGCATATGCTCGAGCAAGAAAACTGCTTGAAGCACATAAAGAGAAAAATAAGGAAAATTACGACTTAAAAGTAAAGGACATAGAGTTAGAAGTAGGAGATAAAGTTTTACTAAGAAATGAGGTAAGTTATAAATTAGACTTTAAATACACAGGGCCCTATAAGATAGGAAGCATAGGAGATAATAACAATATTACGCTACTTACTAATAAAAATAAGAAACAAGTAGTTCATAAAGATAGATTAAAGAAATTTCATTCATGATTGATTTTAAACTTATATTTTCCTTAATCATTATTACAAAATTTTCCATACACTATGTATATTTTTATCTTTGCATTACAAAATCAACTTTTATATTAATAATACTATTGTTGTTCAAACAAAAACACAAACAAAATTAAAAAAAAAAACAAATTTTAAAATAAAATAATTTGCATTTAATAATTAAAATAACTTTACTAGGTTACGTTATTTTTCAAAAGGAGGGAGATGTAGTATGTGCCTATGCAATATTAAGAACAATTAAATAAAATAGCATATTAACATATGGCAGCACTTTGTTGCTATGTTTATGTTTATGTTTATGTTTATGCACGCAGTAAGGCCCAGGGCGGATGTAACATGATCGCCCACTTGAAGGCCAAAAAGTATAAGTGCATTGCCCACTCGAAGGCCACAAAGTATAAGTGCATGGTCAGCATTCCCACGCCGACCAAATGCATATTACATACGTACATACTTAGCTCTCCCGATAAGTCTAGATATATAAGATATACATAAGAACGCCGCTCCGCCGCTGGCGTACCCGGCAGCGCAGTTACGCGGATTAGCCTAAGTCCAAATATATTCAAAACTGTAAAATCAGACACTCTGTAGACGTTGAGCTGGCAGAACCATTTCTGCCTACTCTAAAATCAAAAGAATAAATTGAATAAATATAAGTCAGCCCGACGGCTGCTTTCAACCTAAAACGGACTTGTGTTGTTAATTGGAGCTCATCATTACACTGTATTGCTGCAAAACGTGGGGGAATACTTAGATCAAGCTATTAATCCAATTCTGCGGCAGAGCTTTACCATTCAAAGTGGAGAAAGGTTATTAAAATTTATTGACAAATATATTTCATATAATAATTCGGTCAGATTTTACATAACGACAAAAATATCGAATCCACATTACCCACCGGAAATCTCATCAAAAACAACAATTGTAAATTTTGCACTGAAGCAAGATGGGCTTGAAGCCCAACTACTAGGAATTATTGTTCGAAAAGAAAAACCCGCCTTAGAAGAACAAAAAGACGAACTGGTAATGACAATAGCTCGAAACAAACGGACACTAATTGATCTTGATAATGAGATTTTACGGCTACTTAATGAAAGTCGAGGTTCCTTATTCGATTTTTTTTTTGGATGTATTAATTTAAAACTGTCCTTCGCGGACAATCATTAAATTTGAGGACTAAACATAACGGTAGAGAATTAATGGATTACATAATTTGTTGCGAAACTTTACAATAACTGTCGATATTGTATGTATGATGTATATAATAATGTATGTATATAATTTAATTTAATGTGCGTGTCTAATCCCAGAGAGGTCCAAAGGGTGGGATCGGTGCAGCCTCCTGGTGCGTTGACTGGGGTCCAGCAGGTTTTGTGCTAGGTTGTTTGGGTGGTCTTGAAGCCTCTGCATGTACTGCCTGCTGCTTTTCTTAATCTCATCCTTCACCCAGGGGAAGCTGAGGACCTCGTGGATAGTGGCATTATCGTGGAAAGGATGAGCGTTTTGTTTTCGAATGTCTGGATAATGTTGATGTTACTTTTCGATGCAGTGCCCCACAGTTGAATGCCATACGTCCAGATTGGCCTTATGATCGCTTTGTAGATAAGGAGCTTAGTGGAAGTCGGTAGCTTAGATTGTCTGCCCATCAGCCAGTAGAATTCACGGACTCGGTTCTCCGCCTGTTTCCGCTTCTCTAGCAGGTGTGGTCTCCATGTAAGTCTCCTGTCCAGTGTAAAGCCAAGATAATTTGGATTGGCTACCTCTGGGATTGGGAACCCGTTGAAACTGACTGGTGGGCAAGTGCCGCGCCTAGTTGCGAAGGTGGTAGCGGTTGACTTGTCGTTGTTTACCGATATATTCCATCTCTTGTGCCACGTGTTCAGTAGATCTAGTTGCTCCTGCATAGTCTGGGAGGCCTCTGCTGGGGTATCTGCTGTTGTTAGGAACGCAGTATCATCGGCGTAAGTGGCTGCCATAATGTACTGGCTCAGTATCACCGGCAGGTCAGCCGTATACGCTTTGTAGAGGAGCGGACCGAGAACGCTTCCTTGGGGAACTCCTGCACGGGCTTCTTTGACGTCTGAGCGCGCTTCTCCACACCTGACGGCGAATCTTCTGCCCTCCAGGAACGACTTCAAGAACTTGAAATATGGCTGGGGCAGGCCGTTTTTGAGCTTCAGGAGGAGACCGGGGTGCCAAACACGATCAAAGACTTGCTTAATGTCCAGCATTACTGCTAGGCAGTATTTCTTATTCTCAAAGGAGTCCAGGATATATTGCGCTACTCGGTGGCCTTGCTCTGGTGTCCCGTGGCGGCGCCTAAAGCCAAACTGGTGATCAGGGATCAGACCAGCCTCCTCAATCACCGGCAATACTCTTGACAAAAATACTCTTTCGAGTATCTTGGAGAGTACTGGCAGTAAGCTGATCGGGCGGTAGGAGGCGAGATTGGCTTCATGTTTACCAGGCTTCAGGATCATAACTACTTCGGCGCGTTTGCATGATGAAGGGAAGTGCCCCAATTGCAAGCACTTATTTATTATGGTCATGATTAGTGACTTGCTAATAGGGGGTAGGAGCTTTATAGCAATGGCATTGATGGAATCATCGCCTGGAGCCTTGTGGTTACCCATTGCCGCTATTAAATTGCTGATCTCCTCTTCCGTGGCCTGGGGTATCGACTCGGAGTCAGAGAGAGGTTCTGACAGGAGCCTGGCTGTTTCGGCTGCTTCATTTGGGGAACATCGATTGGCTGGTGTGAAGACTTCCTCCAAGTGCTCGGCGAATGCGTTGGCTCTTTCGGTCTCAGTTCTGCACCATGAGTTGTCTTGTCTTCTGATGGGCGGGATCCTCTTCAGTGGCCTCTTGATGCGCTTTGTAACATTCCATAGGTTGTGGTGGGGATCACCCGGCGCGAGATTACCAACAAAGCTGTTGAGAGCCTCCTTCCTTAGCCTGACCAGAGTTTCCTTCAGCTCCTTGGTGGCTCTGTTGAGAGCTGTTTTGTCTCTAGGGTTCCTGGAGAGGAACCAAACCCGTCGGAGACGCCTTTTCTCTGACTTGAGCTCATTAACCCTCGGATTCCAAAAGTGGACGTCTCTACTGCTGTCCCTCGTTTGGTTAGAGAACCTTGGAGCAGCATAAGTTGCTGCCTCCTGAATTTGCGAGGTGAGGTTCACAACGGCCGAATCTATAAGTTCAGGGGTATCCAATGGTGGATTAGTGACTGTCGTGTTGTTCAGCCAGTGGTGGTATTTGCTGTATTGATCTTACTTGGAAAAGAACCAACATGAGAAAATGCTAAAAAAGTTTTAAGTGAATCAACATTTTTGAACGACCTAAAAAACTTTGATAGAGATCATATTTCCGATAAAACTCTTAAACGTATTGTAATCTATACAAAAAATCCTGAGTTAGAACCCGATAAAGTGGCTGTTGTGTCGCTTGCGTGCAAATCATTGATGCAATGGATAATGGCCATAGAAAATTACGGAAAAGTTTACCGAATAGTCGCTCCAAAGCAGGAAAAATTAGAAAGTGCAATGAAGTCACTTGAGGAAAAGCAAGCTGCTTTAGCTGCGGCAAAAAAAAACAACTTGAAGAGCTACAAGCTGTCATTGAAGAACTTTACCGCCAGCTTAAAGAAAAAACTAACCTGCTTAATGAATTGCGTGCCAAGGAAGAACGACTAAGAAAACAACTGGAGCGTGCCATTATTTTGGTAGAATCGCTTTCTGGAGAGAGAGAAAGGTGGATTGAAACGGTAAATCAGTTGGACTTATCCTTTGAAAAACTTCCCGTTGACTGCTTGCTCTCTGTTGCGTTTATCATATGTCATACTTAGGGGCTTTTGACACCAAATACCGAGAAGAATTAGTTGTAAAATGGTCTTTATTAATTAAAGATCTTTTAATACCAGCAACTTTGGAGCTTAAGGTAACGTATTTTCTAGTCGATGCTTTTTCGATTCGAGAATGGAATATTCAAGGTCTACTTGCTGATGATTTAAGTACTGAAAACGGAGTAATAGTTACTCAAGGTAGTCGTTGGCTTCTTATTACTGACCCTCAAATGTAAGCTAATAACTGGATAAAAAATATGGAGGAGCGTAATCAATTAATGATACTAGATTTTGGTATGGCGGATTACTTACGTCAGCTAGAACGAGCTCTAAAAGAAGGTTAGCCTGTATTGCTGCAAAACGTGGGGGAATACTTAGATCAAGCTATTAATCCAATTCTGCGGCAGAGCTTTACCATTCAAAGTGGAGAAAGGTTATTAAAATTTAATGACAAATTTATTTCATATAATAATTCGTTCAGATTTTACATAACGACAAAAATATCGAATCCACATTACCCACCGGAAATCTCAACAAAAACAACAATTGTAAATTTTGCACTGAAGCAAGATGGGCTTGAAGCCCAACTACTAGGAATTATTGTTCGAAAAGAAAAACCCGCCTTAGAAGAACAAAAATACGAACTGGTAATGACAATAGCTCGAAACAAACGGACAATAATTGATCTTGATAATGAGATTTTACGGCTACTTAATGAAAGTCGAGGTTCCTTATTAGATGACGACGAGTTATTCTCAACATTACAAAAATCCCGGCAGACATCAGTGCTAGTTAAGCAGTCTCTTAGCATTGCCGAGGTAACTGAAGTGGAAATCGATGCCGCCCGACAAAAATACAAACCAGCATCGGAACGCGCATCCATTTTATTCTTTGTTTTCATGGATATGTCTAAAATTGATCCAATGTATGTTTTTTCTCTGGCAGCTTATATATTATTATGCACACAGTCTATTGAACGAAGTCCTCGTAATCAGCTAATCCATGAACGAATTCAAAACATTAATGAATACCATACCTATTCGGTCTACCGAAATACCTGTCGTGGGCTTTTCGAGCGACATAAGCTACTATTTTCAATTCATATGACAGCAAAGATTCTTTCAAATGCTGGAAAGCTTTTGGAAGAAGAGTATGATTTTATTCTGAAAGGAGGTATAGTATTAGATAAGCTGGGACAAGCCCCCAACCCGGCACCATGTAAGTAAAAATAAAGAGGTGTAAAAAATATATTGTGGTGTTTGTGTCATATACCATTTCAGGGTGGATAAGTGAGCAAAACTGGGATAATATAACAGAATTAGATAAAGTTTCTGGATTTCATGAGATAATAGATTCTTTTGAGCAACATTACAAGGCTTGGAATGGTAGTATAGTCACATTAAATATGTTTTACATTAAAACATATATAATTATTTAGGTTGGTATGCCACGACCTTTCCAGAACAAGAAGATCTCGTTGGTGAATGGAATGATAAACTTACAGATTTTCAAAAAATATGTGTTTTACGTTCACTACGACCGGATAGAATTTCATTTTGTTTGACACAATTTATCATCACCAAACTTGGGCCGCGATATGTTGATCCGCCAGTTCTTGATCTCAAGGCAACTTTCGATGAATAGATTTCACAGACTCCCCTTATATTCGTTTTATCACCAGGTGTGGATCCAGCCCAATCACTCATATCACTATCAGAATCAATTAAAATGGCACAGCGAATGTACTCACTTAGCTTGGGTCAAGGGCAAGCACCTATTCCAACAAAGCTTAAAATGGATGGCAATAAGGATGGTAATTGGGTATTTTTAGCGAATTGTCATTTGTCTCTTAGTTGGATGCCTACTCTTGAGAATATGATAGCTACTAAGCAGTCCATTAAACTACATAAAAAATTTCGACTGTGGCTAAGCTCAAGCTCTCATCCGGACTTTCCAATATCTATTTTGCAAACCAGTATTAAGATGACAACTGAACCTCCTCGTGGAATCAAATCAAATATGAAACGTCTATATAACAACATAAATGAGGCTAATATGGAAAATTGTAGTGAACCCAGCAAGTATAAGAAGTTATTATTCGCTTTGTGTTTTTTTCATACAGTCCTACTCGAACGAAAACAATTTTTAGAACTTGGCTGGAATGTTATTTACAGCTTTAACGATTCTGATTTTGAAGTTTCCGAAATACTACTATTATTGTATCTTAATGAATATGAAGACACTCCCTGGGGAGCTTTAAAGTATTTCATAGCAGGTGTAAATTACGGAGGACATATTACCGACGATTGGGATCGACGACTCTTAATAACTTATATAAACCAATTTTTCTGTGACCAAACATTGCAGACTAGAAAGTTTAGGTCAGAAAATTATCCGTTTTAATCTAATCAGAATTGATTTTAAATTTATACCATTTGAAGAAGACCCTTCCAAATTATTTTATTCCCGATGACGGCGATGTGCAATCATATTTAGACCACATACAAATGTTTCCCAATTTTGATAAGCCTGATGCTTTTGGACAACATTCAAATGCCGATATAGCGTCTTTAATAGGAGAAACTAGAAAAAATGTTGTTCATACAAAAATATATGTATATCTATCTCCATGTATATCTATCTATAATTCATTGAAACCATTAGCTGCATGGGCTAGAGACTTAATACGTCGTGTAGGACATTTTAATAGTTGGGCGAAAACACTCCGCTCTCCAATATTATTTTGGCTCGCAGCTTATACGTTTCCACACGGATTTGTTACAGCAGTATTACAAACATCAGCTCGAGCCACCAAAACACCAATTGATGAACTGTCTTGGGATTTCTATGTGTTTGTTGAAGAAGATACTGCCGCAGCTCGTATAATAAGAGAAGGAGGAGGTGTTTACATTCGAAGCTTGTTTTTGGAGGGTGCCGGATGGTTGAGGAAAAACCAATGACTTTAGGATCCACTTCCGATGGAACTAATTTGTCCATTACCAGTAATACACTTTAAACCAGTAGAAAACCTAAAAAAACGATGTCGTGGTGTTTACCAGTGCCCCGCATATTACTATCCCGTTAGGTCAGGATCATTTGTAATAGCCGTGGACTTAAAGTCTGGTAATGAAAAGGCTGACTACTGGATAAAGCGAGGTACTGCACTTTTATTAAGTTTAGCAAACTAATAATAAAGTAACTGGTTTATTTAATAAATTTTGAAAAATACTTGTTGAAGCGTGTAGGGGGATGTACGGAGACAGCATGACTTCAGTTCCTGGGTAAAAGTGTGTGAGATGTAACTTTGGGGTCTAGGATCAGTGTGCAATAAGGTTAGTAGAGGTAAGTATTTTATGAGCTAGTATTTTTCCTAAGAATTTATAAAGAAATATGGTCTGGTATCATTAACACATTGTTTGGATGTTTATATATGAAAATTTACGAATTTATTAAAATTAAGACCAAAATTGAATTAAATTTTATTTGCAGGCACCTCTAATGAAGGACCGATGCGCCGAATCGCTCTAGGCCTCAGGAGTCATAGCTGGAAAGAAGTTATGGGTTTTGGGCTTGCAGGCGCAAGATGCGCGAAACTTGCAAAAATAAAAGCGCCAGTTATTTGCAGATTCAACTGAATTGATTTGAATTGCAGGGACACTCTGCCAATCGTCAGGTAGTTTGCAGATTCTTGGAAGCGCCTGGCATCATTTGGCGGTGGAGTCTTCTGCTGGATCACACTTTTTGAAAATTTTGATATTTTTCGTATTTTAATTAGTTTTTCAATTTCACAAACCGCCCAAAACTGCCACGCCAAATCTTTTGTAAAATGTTTTGATATTTTCTCTTACAAAGTTGCGGTACGTCTATGTGTAACGAACTGTTTTTCTTAGTTCATCCCACCAAATTAATGATTTGTGTGATTTTACTGCTGACTCCTTCGATGATCGCGTTGCTTCTGCTGTGTCCTTGAAAACGAACCTCGTGCCGGCTCGAATGAGAATAGGATGTTATGGTTTCAGGGTGTATCGTCCGCGGGTTGAGACCACCTTTGATAAAAGGGGAATTTTATTTTTTAAGTCTTGTGCAGTGCCACCCTCCCCTGACCAATTGATACAACCGGTTTTTGTGACGTTCGGTATTTTATTCGGCCTTCGCGACCCTCACCTCCCTGCCTCATCGCATTTTGAGGCGATGATGTATTTCCCTTCCAGAAGTGCCGCCGGAGGAGAGGAAAAGATGCCATTCCGCAGTCCCTAGAGATTTTTTCAGGCCAGTGAAGCCGAAATTTTGGGTCTTCTGCACAGAAATAGCTCAGCAAGGACTGCTGGTGGCGTCGGGAGTCTCAGTAGTGTGTATGATTTATGCGATTAAGCAATATTTATTCCCGCTTGCAGAGGATGCAAAATGCGCGTCGGGATCATTATCAACACGTGTGTCTCTAGCCTAATTATCGTGTCACTAAAATGTTACAGCATATGTACTCAGCTTTTTGTAGTGAGGGGGAATGACCTATTGCGATAAATCTTATAATGGATGTCAACAGGGATGAGAATTAAAAGGCAAATGTCAATTTGCTAAAAATGACCAATTCTCATCCCTGATGACATCCATTATCCTCAGAAAAGCTGAGTACATCCGCTGTAACATATAAAGTGACGTGATGATTAGGTTATAGACACACGTGTTGATAATGATGCCTACTCTTGACAAGATGACAGCTACTCTGCAGTCTACAAAACTACATACAAATCTTTCGACTGTGAATGAAACATCGATATAACAACATAAATGAGGCTAATATGGAAATTTGTAGTGAACCAATCAAGTATAAGATGACCTATTCCGACCAAGCTTACAATGGATGTCATCGACCAAATAGCCGAAGTCTCGTTTCTGGAAATAACAAACAATATTCTAAGGAAATAAACTTATTTAATTCAGTTGAGTTTGAACGCCCGGCAAAAAAAAATGGGGTTCTTCTAACAACTGAAACGTTGTATTCCTATTTTATTTTAAATGTGCGCGATTTTCTTCATGTAGCACTTTGTTTTAGCCCAATCGGAGAAAATTTTAGAAGTTATATAAGGCAATATCCGGCTTTGTTAAGTTCAACAACACCAAACTGGTTTAGATTTTGGCCACAAGAAGCCCTTTTGGAAGTAGCTTCGCATTTCCTAATCGGATTTCCATTAAACGTAGTAGTTTCTCGAAAAAAGGACGAAAAACATCGAGAAAGTTTGGTTATTAGCACAGAAACCCACCTTCAACGTGATATTGCCTATGTATTTTCAGTAATTCACTCAAGTGTTGCAAAAATGTCGGAAAATATGTATATAGAAGTTAAGCGATATAACTATGTAACCTCACCAAATTATTTGCAGCTTGTAAGTGGCTTTAAAAAACTCTTAGAAAAAAAAAGATTAGAAGTATCAACTGCTTCAAATAGATTACGCAATGGGATTTCAAAAATTTTCTGAAACTCAGGAAAAAGTATCCTTAATGTCTGACGAGCTTAAAGCTAGCTCTGAACAAGTTAAAATACTTGCTAGAGAATGTGAAGATTTTATATCCATGATTGAAATTCAAAAGAGTGAAGCAACGGAACAAAAGGAAAAAGTGGATGCCGAAGCCGTCTTTATTAGAAGGGAAGAAATAATTTGTCTCGAATTAGCAGCTATAGCTCGTTCGGACTTGGAGGTTGTAATGCCTATGATAGATGCTGCTGTTAAAGCATTATATGCATTAAATAAAAAAGACATTTCAGAAGTCGTATGGACGCCCGCCAATGAAAATCGAAAAGGTTATGGAAACTGTATTATCTTACTTGGAAAAGAACCAACATGGGAAAATGCTAAAAAAGTTTTAAGTGAATCAACATTTTTGAACGACCTAAAAACTTTGATAGAGATCATATTTCCGATAAAACTCTTAAACGTATTGCAATCTATACAAAAAATCCTGAGTTAAAACCCGATAAAGTGGCTGTTGTGTCGTTTGCGTGCAATGGATAATGGCCAGTCGCTCCAAAGCAGGAAAAATTAGATAGTGCAATGAAGTCACTTGAGGAAAAGCAAGCTGCTTTAGCTGCGGAAAAAAAAAACTTGAAGAGCTACAAGCTGTCATTGAAGAACTTTACCGCCAGCTTGAAGAAAAAACTAACCTGCTTAATGAATTGCGTGCCAAGGAAGAACGACTAAGAAAACAACTGGAGCGTGCCATTATTTTGGTAGAATCGCTTTCTGGAGAGAGAGAAAGGTGGATTGAAACGGTAAATCAGTTGGACTTATCCTTTGAAAAACTTCCCGGTGACTGCTTGCTTTCTGTTGCGTTTATGTCATACTTAGGGGCTTTTGACACCAAATACCGAGAAGAATTAGTTGTAAAAGGTCTTTAATAATTAAATATATTTTAATACCAGCAACCTTGGAGCTTAAGGTAACGAATTTTCTAGTCGATGCTGTTTCGATTCGAGAATGGAATATTCAAGGTCTACCTGCTGATGATTTAAGTACTGAAAACGGAGTAATAGTTACTCAAGTCGTTGGCCTCTTATTATTGACCCTCAAATGCAAGCTAATAACTGGATAAAAAATATGGAGGAGCGTAATTAATTAATGATACTAGATTTTGGTATGGCGGATTACTTACGTTAGCTAGAACGAGCTCTAAAAGAAGGTTTGCCTGTATTGCTGCAAAACGTGGGGGAATACTTAGATCAAGCTATTAATCCAATTCTGCGGCAGAGCTTTACCATTCAAAGTGGAGAAAGGTTATTAAAATTTAATGACAAATATATTTCGTATGTCGCATTACGAATGTATTTTGACCACTGTACGTGTCTGTCATATTATTAGCATGGTTTGACCACTGTGCTTGCAAGACGCAGCTGCGAAATGAGTTTGGTATATTGTGAGGACATTCTTAGAATTTGACTACAACGTAGAATATGACTGGCGCCAAGTGTAGTCCAGCTAGCGTGTGTAAAGGATAGATCGATGCGTAGAAAATACGATCAGTTGCATACAGACGGTCGCGCACGCCGGTTGGAATTCGCTTCACTCAGGAGCAAGAAAATGCCAACGTTGCGACATCAGAAGTGGGATCTGCTTTGCCTACAAATATTACCGATGCATACCTGGCAGCTTTACAAGTGCAAAACAACAACCTAATGGAGATCATCAAAAATATGCAGACACCAAAGGCATCGGCAACTGATGAAAAGGGAAAACATATAACTCTCCCAAAGTTTCATCCTGAGGGAGCTGGTGCAGATGCCTCAGCTTGGTGTACAGCAGTGGATCTTATTTTTGCTTATAAAATGCCCGAAGGTAGCAGCCTGATGATAACTTTAAGTAAGGCGCTAGAGGGAAGTGCATCACAATGGCTGTCCCAAATATGCTTTGCTGGCATCACATGGCCACAATTTAAAGAACTCTTCGTTCAACGCTTCGTTGGCATCGAAACGTCTGCTGCCACAATGATGAAAATTTTGAACGTGCGACCAAAGTCTGGAGAAAGTTACACCGAATATGGAAGCCGAATCGTCACCTTACTTATGTCCAAATTTAAATCTATTGATCTGGAGGAAATTGCGGTTTCACTTACTCTGGCTCACATGGCACAAATTGATGACAAATTGTCGCGCTGGGTTTTTACAAACAATATTAAAACTCGAAATGACATGCAACAACAACTACAAGCGCACACTTTTAAAAAACGGAACCTTGATGACAACGCATCTACAACAGACCCGGAGCGTAAAAAGTCTAAGTATCTCTCTCAAGTGGAATGCAATTCCACAATTCCGGCCTTTCCTTCGATCTTTTGTCTAATTGCCCTTAAGAGCATTTGACCGTAGGGTGTCTTATCGGTTCCTCTGATTAATAGGAGAATTTCTTCTACGTTATTAATGAAGTCGCTAAGTTTTTTGGGGTTGCCGTAATACGGCGGTAGGTGACGGATTACGTCCGGAATCTTAAGGGACGAAACCAAGTCCATGTTGTTTGGTATAGCCGCTTGATTAAGTGGCGGAGAACTTGCTGACGAATTCATCGACGATGTTGAAGGCAACCTAAACACGGCCTGGAGTTCTTGTTGTTCGGGTTCTTCCCTAACGTCCGTTAAGCTAGTGCTAGCCCTGATCTTGCTCCTGGTGTTTGGGATAAGCTTTTTGACTTTCCCAATAGTCGACATCTAATAATTTGTCTTTTATCTGTAAACTGTGAGTTTGATTGGTGATCCGGTCTATTTACTTTATCGTAATTTTCTCTAAATTGAACGTTGTCAAGGTATAGTAAAAGTAGTGTAGTTGTTATTTGTGTAATAATCTAATTCTAGATGGCTTATATTATTTGTGTAATAGCTTGATTGTGGGTTGCTTATGTTATTTTGTGTAGTAGACTTCTTCCCTTGTTGTGAGAGTGTTTAATATCTGTAATGTAGTGATATGTTATTTTTTCTTATATCTCATGTGCAATCTGGATAGCTTTGTTTCAGCGGTAGTACAAAAGGGTATAATTGTCGGACCGCCGTGATAGTTGTATCATACGCCTCAGTGACCTATTCGAACGAGTTCGTGTTGCGTCCAGCGCGTCGAGCGTCTGCTCGACTTGCTTCAGTGACCTGTTCAACATCGAACCGTTCGCGTCCAGCGTATCGATACAACCAGCGGTTTGTCAAATAGCCGTGTTGTTGGCTATGTATCAGCATAAATATATATATATATTTTTTTTATTTTCATTATTATTATTTATTTTTTTTTTTTTATTTTATAATTGAAATAATTTTTTGTTTATTTATATTCTTTTTGCTTGTTGCACTATGTTGGTACAACTGTCGGACCGCCGTGATAGTTGTATCATACGCCTCAGTGACCTATTCGAACGAGTTCGTGTTGCGTCCAGCGCGTCGAGCGTCTGCTCGACTTGCTTCAGTGACCTGTTCAACATCGAACCGTTCGCGTCCAGCGTATTGATAGAACCAACGGTTTGTCGCATAGCCATGTTGTTAGCTATGTATCAGCCGTTTGCCCCGACACAGTTTGCACGTCACACCGAACACGTTGTGAAAGCCGAAAAAGGGGCCGCATCGAACTTGTTGCTCGGTTGCAGCGAGCTGCCAGCGATATGTGGGCGTATGGCCTGACGCTAATTTTATTGGCATTATTTTTTTTGTGGTTTATATCATCGTTGAATATTTAAATAATTATTATTATTTTGACTTCTTTTCTTTTTTTTTTTGAAATTTCGATTAATTTATTTAGTTTATTAACATTTATATTCATTTCTACGTTGATTTTGATTTTTTTTTTGTACACCATCTTTCACATCACTACACAGCTACTCACAGTATTAGACTTATTATTATTCTCATCCTGGTTGCAGGTGTCCCCTGGGTTGTATGTTGTTCGTAATTCGACTGCGCCAGTTACCAGTGTCTCCTGCAGCTGGTGTGTGAGTGTGTGTGGTTTGAATCCGAGTGGTTTAATCCAAATAGCTTAATCCGAGTAGTTTAATGAAAAGAACAAGCGACTGCTCTGGTTTGTGTTCCAAAATGAACTGAACTCTCATTTATTAATCGAATAAAAACTTAAGCTAAAATGTTTACAAGAATGTGCTGTGTTCTCATTGTCCGAAGTGCTGCTGCCGCAGTTCTAGTTTTGTTTACCAGAACTGTCGCAATCGACATCCTGTCCACTGCTGCGTCAGCATTGCAACAGTGTTGGAGTTAGTGGAGCGATGAACTGCTCCTAGGTGGCTTGGCGGGTGGTACCGAATTGTGTATACTCTGTATAGGCGATTCGGTAACTCAGGCCTTGTAAATCAGTCCGAAACACACCCCCCGATAAAACGGGAATCAACGGGAACAGTCAACCAGCCAGCTCATAAAACAATGAGAGTAAATAATATCAACGAGAGCCATTTTTTAGATCAGCACCTTACAGAGGGATGCCTCATATCACAAGGGTAGCCAGAAAAACTAAAAGACAATTCAAAATATTAATAGACACAGGAGCCACCGCGTGTTATATAAAAAAGGGTATTTATGAGAATAAAAGGGAATTATCAATACACAAAAGAGTATCTACAGTTCATGGATATTCAATCATAAAATATTATCATTTGATAAATATATTTGGGGAACAACATTTATTCTATGAAATTGAGGGTTTAGAATCTGATCTATTAATTGGATTCAATTTGTTAAGAAAGATTGGAGCTAAATTAGATATCGAGAAAGGAATCATGGATTATAAGGGAAATAAAGAGAAACTCCAATATTTTGACGAGGATAAAAACGATTTGTGTTTAATTGAGGAAAAAAATATTCTTCAATTAAAAGAATATATAATTAAAAAATATTTAGATGAGCAAAAGATATATAAAACCGAAACAGTAATTGCTGAAGGCAGTTTATATAGCTTGGGATCAATGAATCCTGAGCACGCCAGCGTAGATTTATCCGCTAATAAACAACATATCAGTTTGGGATCAATGAATCCTGAGCACGCCAGCGTAGATTTATCCGCTAATAAAAAATATATCAGTTTGGGATTAAAAAATCCTGAACAAGCCGACGATGTTAATTCCGTCAGTCTTAAATCAAATAGCTTGGAATCCACAAATAACGAGCACGCAGTCGTTGAGTTTTCCGACAAAGAAAAAATGCATAACCTAAATATTATTTCAAATCAAATAAAAGAATTTGAAAATAAAGAATTGAAAAGGAGCATTCTAAAATAAATACGCAAATTCCTTTTCGTACCGATATTCGAGGAGAAATAAATACAGTCAATGACAGAGCAATTTATAGCAAACAATATCCTTATGCCATGTCGGTCTCAGATTTCGTTAATAATGTAATCTATAGAATGCTAAAAGAACAAATTATAAGAGCAAGAGAAGCCCCTACAATTCACCAGTCTTAGTAGTGCCCAAAAAAGGTCAAAACGAAGATGGATCTCCAAAACATCGACTAGTTATTGACTATAAAAAATTAAATGAAAGCACAATACCTGACAGATATCCGATGCAAGATCCGTCTGTAATATTATCTAACTTAGGGAAGTCAAAATATTTCTCAACTATTGATCTGGAATCAGGATTCCACCAAATTTTAAAGAAAAATTCAGATATTGAAAAAACAGCATTCTCTATAAATAACGGAAAATTTGAATTCTTACGTATGCCATTTGGGTTAACAAACGCCCGTAGAATATTTCAAAGAGCAATGGATGACATATTGAGAGAACAAGTCGGAAAAACTTGTCATGTTTATATGGATGATATAATAATATTTTCTAATACAATTGAACAACATTACACAGATTTAATTCAAATAATAAATATTTTACAACAAGCAAATATGAAAATTTCTCTAGAAAAATCCAAATTCTTTAAATTAGAAACAGCATTTCTAGGTTATATAGTATCTCACAATGTAATTAAAACAGATCCTGAGAAAATCTCCACAATTATGAAGTATCCGATTCCACAAAACATTAAAGAACTTTGAAGTTTTCTAGGCCTCACCGGCTATTACCGTAAATTTGTCCGAAATTATGCAAAAATTGCCAAACCTTTAACCAAATACCTAGGAGGAGATAATGGAAAAATTTCTAGGAGAATGTCTACAAAAAATACAATACAGTTAGACGACCCAGCTGTTAAAGCTTTTAAAGAACTTAAAGATAATTTAATAGCACAAGTGGAATTAGTTCAACCAGATTATAACAAAAAATTCACTTTAACGACAGACGCATCAGATGTAGCTATCGGAGCAGTTTTATCACAGGATAATAAACCAATTACTTTCATATCCAAAACTTTAAATAAAACCGAACAACTTTATGCCACAAATAAAAAAGAATTGTTGGCAATAGTTTGGGCTCTTAAAAATCTCAGGAATTACTTATATGGTGTAATTGGTATAGAAATACAAACAGACCATCAATCTTTATCTTTCACAATCTCAGATAAAAACCCGAACGTAGAAATGAAAAGATGGTACTCCTTTATAGATTGTTTCACCCCGAAAATAATTTATAAACCCGGAACAACTAATGTCGTAGCCGACGCATTATCTTGAATAAAAATAAATAATATTACTAACAGCGACTTAGAACAATCAAACTCAGATCAAATTACACAGCATTCTGCCGAAAGTAGTTTTGAAAATGTAATACAAGAGACCCGAAAACCGTTAAATCAGTTTCAACAACAACTGTTATTAACAAAGGGGAGGTATACAATACATGAGTCATTGAATGTTTTTGATAAAACTAGACATTGAATATGATACGCCTGAAAACTTAATAGAAATATTAAGGGAATATCTAAAACCAAACATAACGGTAGGAATTCATTGCACTTTAGAAGATCTTTATCATATTCAATTACCATTAAAAAATAACTTTAACAACAAATTTCTTTATACTAAAATATTTCTACAAGACGTGGAAAATAACGAAGATAAGGCTATCATAATAGAAGAAACACATAGTCGTGCTCACAGAGGATTAGACGAAAATTATAAACAAATTAATAGATTATTTTATTGGCCAAATTTATATATCAAATTAAAGGAATACATAAAAAATTGTACAATTTGCAACGAAAATAAATACAACCGGCATCCTATTAAAATCCCTATTGGAGAAGCTCCTATTCCAACTAAAGAAGGAGAGAATTTACACATCGACATTTTTTACGCGCAAAGTCTTTTTTTCTTAACCTGTATTGACGCATATTCAAAATTCTTGGTTGTAAAAGAAATTCAAAATAAACTAAACATCGAGAATAAAGTAATGGAATTACTCCAACATTTTCCCCACGCCAAAGTAATTATGACAGATAATGAACCGAGCTTCACCTCTGCTCAATTTAAATCCTTTGCACAAAGATGTGGTTTAACTCTACATTTCGCCGACCCCAGACATAGTACCTCGAACGGACAAGTAGAAAGAGCACATTCAACATTAACAGAATTAGCTCGTTGTATAAAAGAAGAAGAATTTAATCTCACTGACTATTCTGAAATAATTATTAGAGCCGCAAAAGAATTCAATCAAAGCATTCATTCTACAACAAACCAAAAACCCTTTGATATTCTATATAATAAAATTAATCACGAAAACATTCAAGAATTCTAAAGAATACACAAGAAAAAATGTTAGTAACACACAATGAAGGTCGCAGAGAAAAAGAATATCACGTAGGTCAAGTTGTTTATGAGAAAAAACACGGCGAAAGAAATAAGCTAAAAACTAGATATAAAAAAAGGTTGTTAAGGAAAACTTACCTAACAAAGTTATAATAAATAGTAGAAACAGGACTATTCACAAAGACAACATTAAGTTTTAACAAATACCATATTTTTTTTTATTAAATTACAGAAAATGCATTTCGTATTACTTTTAATAACATTCGTAATGATAACCACTTCAGAAATAATTGATTACTCCAATCACGAATTTTTCCTGTTCAAGGACAAAAAGGATGTCCTTACCTATGAATCATATGCTGACTTATACCACGTAACTAACTTAAGTTTTTATAAAGAAATAATAAATCTAGAATCAGGATATGTAAGAAAAGATAAAAATACACGGACACATTCATTAAAATACAGAATAAAATAAATGATTTAATTGAAAACAATAACCAACAATTTATTATTAATTTCAAATTGTTTAAAGAGATAAAATCACTTTCCGATCATTTTAAAAACATTTTTATCGATCAAGAATTGCCATTAAGAAAACATCGCCTACGTTTATTAACATTTGACTTACAAAACATTATTGATACTATCACACTGGCCAAAATTGATTTATTCAACACAAAAATTTTAAACAATGAAGACATCAAAGAAATATTAGATCACGAACAACAGCCTGTACTTATTGCAGACTTAATGGACATCGCCATATTCAAAATTGTATTGCATAAAGAACTCTTAATAATTTATATAAAATACCCCGTTATAACAAACAGATGCGAAATTTACTATGCCAGATCCATTTCACATAATGATGGAAAATTACTTATAAGTAATCAGGTCGCAAAATGCGAAAATACCTATTATGAAATATTTAATTTTAAGAACGAACTTTTGAACAACTATTTTATTATAAGTAAAGATAAGACTTGTTTTACCCGCTTACTAAATGGAGAAAAATCAATTTGCACTAAAATTCTAGAAAAGAATAAGAATATAGATATCATTCAAGAAGGTGCCATTCTCATAAATGGAAATAATATTGTGAACGATTCTCATTTAAATGGGTCATATTTAATAACATTTAACAGCACAACTACAATAAATAATATTTCATACACCAATTCAGAAAACAAAATACTTGAGTACATAACTACCAACCACTTTAAAAACTTAGAAATATCTGAATATATAAAATCCAACAATTCAGAACTTTCTCTTGACAACATTAATATTTTAATCCCATTTATTGAAATTTACAATTGGAAAATTTCAATTTAATTTATATTATTAATTTTAATCATTTTGTATTTCATTACTATATTAATAATAAAATTCAGATATTATATATTTGTAACCAAACAAAAACGGCCAGAACCCGAAAAACCAAATAATGATGTAGAATTTTTAACAGAATTAAATGAACGTTTGAACGAAATTAATAATGAAGCGGGACGCGTCATTTTAGAGGGGGAGAGTTATCCAACCCATGAACATAGCTCCCTTCCACAATTTATAAACAAATTCCAATTCTCAATCTCGTCGGAATTGCCCTTGTCTTTGTTTTTGTCATTGCCTTTGCCAGCACTCAGCTACCCGCTAACATAAGCAACCCAAACTTAACGTAAACACAACTTCTGCTTGGAGACCAAGCCACGGCCGACTTATTGCGTATCAATCAAAAATTGCATCGATCAGCAAAATTGAATTTCACAATGCAGTGGAAAATTTCCAGCATAAAGCTTTTATCGAAAGTTCGGTAATTTTCCGAAAGAAAAGCTTCTGGCCGAGGTTGATTGGATTAGGACTTAGAATTTGAAGATCAGGCTGAATCGGGAGTCTGAAAGAGTCGGGAATCTAAATCGGGACGAGATCGTCAACAGCTCGAAGTTAAAGATAAGTTACCAAGTGTCTCGTAATAGTATAAGTGAAAAAGTTTATCACCAAATAAATGTTAAATAATAAAAAATAAAATTTATTTTTTTAAATAAATAAAGAGTAACAATTTTAATTCGCACCATTCTATCACATAGCCAACAAGTCATTTTTGGCTGTTCAGGTTTTATAACCTGGCAACAATTTTTATAAAAGCAGACAACGGTTTCCTTTCATCCGCGGTGACCGTCGAAGTGTGAATACGTTTTTATCGAGCTCCGCACAAAATCGGTTGTTTTGAGTGAAGTGAACGCCAAATAAAGTAAACTAAATAAAAAATGCGAAAGCGAAAGAGACGCTCTATGCGATGCAAGATCGCTTAAATATATAGTGATTTGTTATCTTAAATTATAAAACTATGAGTCAAAACGACACTCGCGCTCAGCGACAGCGCGAGCAAGACAAACGCCGGCTCTCAATTAAACGCAACAACGCGTACATCTCCTACGTCTCACCGACAACCCCAAACGCAGACATCGAGCGGTCAATAACCCATAGCCCAAGAAACCTTCTTCTACCAACAAATCAAGAAAGAGCGCGCTCCTGCTCTCCAGCTCTCTTAGCTCCGACAGAAGCCCCGCTACCTCCAACAACAACAGCTGGAGATAGACCGACAGCCCGCTCTACCTCGTCATCGGCTGCACCCGCTCACGGTCTGACTGAGTCAGCGAAAGCAAAACCGCAAGCAATAAACGGTAATGCTGCACTACCAGCAAAACAAAACGAAAACGTAAACAAAAAAGCTGGGTCGACCTGGCAGACTGGAATGGACCGCTACATTACAATAAAGCGAAAGCTCAGCCCGGAAAATTCAGATTTGGAAAACAAGCCGAAAAATACACGCGACAACTCTACCTTGATCAAAAATGTAGCCCCTGCAAATACCAACAGATTTGCCTTGCTGGTAGATACCGCTGAGGACGTGCCGCTGGGATCCGTTGATATCGAACCGAAGAAAACAAAACCTACGCCAATATACATCCGCGAGAAGAGCACAAGCGGTTTTGTAAATACTTTGATTGGCCTTATTGGAAAAGATAGCTTTCATATAATTCCCCTCGTAAGAGGTACTATCAATGAAATCAAACTTCAGACGAAAACGGAGGACAACTACAGAAAAGTCACAAACTATTTTACCGCACAAAAAATAGGCTTCTACACCTACCAGCTTAAAAGCAGCAAGGGCCTGCAAGTAGTCCTGAAGGGCATTGAGTCTGATGTTACGCCCGAAGAGATAACTGAGGCGCTAAAGGAAAAGGGATTTTACGCCAAAAGCGTGTTCAATATCAAAAACAGAAACAAGCAGCCCCAACCACTCTTCAAGATTGAGCTTGAACCAGAAAACAAGCCTCCTAGAAAAAACGAGGTTCACCCAATTTACAAACTCCAGCTCCTTCTACACCGTAGGATCACGGTAGAAGAGCCGCACAAACGTAACGCTCCTGTACAATGTACAAACTGCTAAGAGTATGGCCACACGAGGTCGTATTGTACACTTCGCCCGGTGTGCGTAGTCTGTGGAGATCTCCACGACTCCAAACAGTGTCAAACTAACAAAAAAAATGCATGCGAGAAAAAATGCAATAACTGTGGGGGCAATCACACAGCAAACTACAGAGGCTGTCCAATCTACAAAGAGCTGAAAATCCGTCTTCACAAAAGAATGAACACGGCGCGGGCACACCAAGGAACAGCTACGCTGATACCACCAGAGACAAATCCTGAAGTAATTTTCTCGAAAGCAGCAAGTTTCGCTCCCTGGCCTACAAGACAACATTTGCAAACGTTTTAAAATCAGGTATGACGCCTCCAACACAAAATTCCCGAACTCCACATGAAGTGCACACAAAATTAGACACACAACAAAACTATAACCCAGCTGCGCAGCAGGAAACAAAAACTGAAGCTATGATGCAAGCCTTACAACAGAGCATGATGGAATTTATGACATTTATGAAGACCACCATTCAAGACATGATGCGTAATCAAAACCTTTTGATACAAATGCTTGTAGCCCAACAATCAAATAAATAATGGCTACCTTACGCATAGCTACGTGGAACGCCAATGGCGTCTCACAGCGCAAACTTCAGCTAGCTCAATTCCTACATGAGAAGCATATCGACGTAATGCTTCTTTCGGAAACTCATCTCAGAAGCAAATACAATTTTCAAATAAGAGACTACCATTTATACGGTACAAATCATCCCGACGGAAAAGCACACGGTGGCACCGCCATACTCATAAGGAACCGTATGAAGCACCACTTTTACAAAGAATTTGCTGGAAATCATCTTCAGGCCACATCTATCAACATTCAGCTGGATGACAACACTCTCCTTACACTAGCGGCCGTATACTGCCCCCCCCCCCGTTTCACAGTATTAGAAGCTCAATTCCTGGATTTCTTCCAAGCACTAGGGCCACACTTCATTGCAGCAGGCGACTACAACGCTAAACATACTCACTGGGGATCGCGACTTGTGAACCCAAAAGGAAAACAGCTTTATAAGACTATAATAAAAGCCACTAATAAACTTGACCATGTTTCCCCCGGGAGTCCTACATACTGGCCATCAGACCTCAATAAGCTGCCTGACCTGATCGACTTCGCAGTTACGAAAAATATTTCCCGCAGTTTAGTTAAAGCTGAATGTCTGCCGGATCTGTCATCTGATCACTCGCCTGTACTAATTCACCTCCGCCGGTACGCAGAAAACGTGAAACCACCATCCAGATTGACTTCTTACAAAACAAACTGGCTCAGGTATAAAAAATATATAAGTTCACATATTGAGCTAAGCCCAAAACTCAATACTGAATCTGATATAGAGAGCTGCACGTGTGCATTGCAATCCATCCTTACTGCAGCAGCTCTTACTGCAACACCCAAAATAACAAATAATACAATTAATTCAAAAAGACCAACGTACAAATCGAGCAACTCGTCCACGTAAAACGACGCTTACGCATAGAATGGCAATCTTCCAGATCCCCAACTGCAAAACAAAAGCTAAAAGTAGCCACACGGAAACTGGCCAACGCTCTGAAACAAGAAGAGGTCGACGATCAGCGCCGATACATAGAGCAACTCACACCAACAGGCACAAAACAAAAGTCACTGTGGCGAGCCCACTCAACTCTTCGCCCACCGACTGAAACCGTTTTGCCGATAAGGAATTCCTCAGGTGGCCGTAGTGATGAAGACAGAGCCACCACATTTGCCGCTCACCTACAAAATGTGTTCACGCCAAACCAGGCTACTAGCACATTCGCGCTACCGTTCTATCCCGTAAACCGCCACCAGCAACACACCCCAATTGTGTTTCGTCCTAAAGAAGTAACTAAAATAATCAAAGACAATCTCACCCCCGAAAAAATCACCCGGCTGCGACCTTATAACACCGGAAATGATCATCCAGCTGCCACATTCTGCAGTTCGCTACATAACCAAGCTCTTTAATGCCATCACCAAACTTGGTTACTTTCCACAACGATGGAAGAGGTCGATTATCATAATGATTCCAAAGCCTGGTAAGAACCACACAGTCGCTTCATCTTACAGACCAATAAGTCTACTCTCATGTATTTCGAAACTATTCGAAAAATGCCTGCTGATCCGACTTAATCAACATCTGATATACCACAATATAATCCCAGCCCACCAATTTGGATTTCGCGAAAGCCATGGAACCATTGAACAGGTGAATCGTATTACAACGGAAATAAGAACTGCATTTGAATATCGCGAATACTGTACAGCAGTATTTTTAGACGTATCCTAAGCATTCGACAGAGTCTGGCTCTACGGCCTAATGTTTAAAATTAAAACATCCCTACCCGAAAGCACACACAAACTTCTAAAGTCTTACCTCTATGACAGAAAGTTTGCAGTGCGGTGCAACACTGCCACTTCCACTGATCATACAATTGAGGCTGGAGTCCCCCAAGGCAGCGTTATTGGGCCAATCTTATACCTCATCTATACAGCCGACATCCCTACAAATAGTCGCTTAACGGTATCCACATTTGCCGACGATACAGCTATCCTTAGCCGTTCAAGGTCCCCTATCCAAGCTACAGCACAGTTGGCACTGTACCTCATCGACATTGAGAAGTGGCTCTCTGACTGGCGAATAAAAGTAAACGAGCAAAAATGCAAGCACGTGACGTTTACGCTAAACAGACAAGACTGTCCTCCGCTCTTGTTGAACAAAATACCACTCCCGAAAGCAGATGAGGTATGGCGCAGGCACATTGTAGCCAAAAAAACCCAACTTAAACTCAAAGCCAACAACTTACACTGGCTCATCAACTCTGGTTCTCCGCTCAGCCTAGATCACAAGGTCTTGCTCTACAATTCTATATTGAAACCTATCTGGACCTATGGCTCACAGTTATGGGGCAATGCCAGCAACAGCAATATTGACATCATACAGCGAGCACAATCAAAGATTCTGAGAACCATCACTGGGGCACCGTGGTACGTTCGGAGTGAAAACATCCAAAGAGACTTAAATATCCCATCAGTTACCAACGCAATCACGGAACTTAAGGAAAAATACCATAGCAAGCTTTACACGCACCCCAACCACCTAGCGCGAGGTCTAATCCAGCTCAGCAGCCGTTCCCGTCTCCGGCGAAAGGACCTACCAACCCAGCGAATAAATTATTAGGGCCGTTTAATCATAGAACAGTTGGAATAATACAACTGTTCAAAAAATACTTGTTATAGTAAAGATTTTTAAACTTATTGTTAGTTCTTATACAAGAAGATTCAATAAATAAAAAAGAAAAGTACAAAAAAAAAAAAAAAAAAACTTCCGGTTTCCATGTTTAACTGAAATCAGACCACTGTGCACGAAAACACAAGACAAAAACTTTCAAGTGAGCTGTTAAAAGAACCGCACGAGAGCAGTCTGCACGCTGAGAAATTTAGACTTTTGTGTGGGAGAGCGAAAGAGAGAGAGAGTGAGAGCGAAAAGTGCAGTTTATGTGCATGCAAAAAACAACACCAAACACCACTGCGAACAACGCACAAAAAGGGAGAGTAAACAAAACACAAAGACAAAAAATGCAAAATACTTTGTATATTTGTTTAACTGCAAATCAAAAAAGAATCACTCTCGAAGCGAACGGATCTTTAATAATTATGTTTAAATATAAGATAATTAAAGAAGATTATTAAAAACCACGGCTGGTTTGACAAACACAAAATAAAAACCGGGGCGCAAAAAAAAACACGACCGTTCGCTTTGAAAGCTAATAGATATAATATAATAATATAAACCAATTTTTCTGTGACCAAGCATTGCAGACTAGAAAGTTTAGGTACGAAAATAATTATCTGTTTTAATCTAATCAGAATTGATTTTAAATTTATACCATTTGAAGATTATCAACCCTTCCAAATTATTTTATTCCCGATGGCGGCGATGTGCAATCATATTTAGACCACATACAAATTTTTCCCAATTTTGATAAGCCTGATGCTTTTGGACAACATTTAAATGCCGATATAGCGTCTAGAAACTAGAATGCTTTTTGAGGCCCTCCTTTCTATGCAAGCTCAGACTAACAGCACAAGTAGTAATGAAAACGGTGAGACAAAAGTATTTGATCTAGCTAAAGAACTTTTAATAAATACACCGGATGAGATAAACTATGAACAGACGGCAAAAATTATTGGAATTTATTCTAATAAATTATTAGAAGTTGTCTTACTTCAAGAAATTGAGCGCTATAATAAACTTCTTGTCGACGTGTCCACTCAATTACGTGACTTAAGACGTGGAATACAGGGACTTGTTGTAATGAGTTCGGACTTAGAGGATATTTATGTAGCTGTCTCTGAAGGAAGCCATTCTGCCATTACAATGGTTAAAAGGTAAATAAAATTATATTAAAAAAATGTTGTTCATGTTGTATATCTATCTCCAGCATATAATTCATTGAAACCATTAGCGGCATGGGCTAGAGACTTAATACATCGTGTAGGACATTTTAATAGTTGGGGGAAAACACTCCGCTCTCCAATATTATTTTGGCTCGCAGCTTATACGTTTCCAACCGGATTTGTTACAGCAGTATTACAAACATCAGCTCGAGCCACCAAAACACCAATTGATGAACTGTCTTGGGATTTCTATGTGTTTGTTGAAGAAGATACTGCCGCAGCTCGTATGATAAGAGAAGGAGGAGGTGTTTACACTCGAAGCTTGTTTTTGGAGGGTGCCGGATGGTTGAGGAAAAACCAAAGCCTTCAGGATCCACTTCCGATGAAACTAATTTCTCCATTACCAGTAATACACTTTAAACCAGTAGCGAACCTAAAAAAACGATGTCGTGGTGTTTACCAGTGCCCCGCATATTACTATCCCGTTAGGTCAGGATCATTTGTAATAGCCGTGGACTTAAAGTCTGATAGTGAAAAGGCTGACTACTGGATAAAGCGAGGTACTGCACTTTTATTAAGTTTAGCAAACTAATAATAAAATTACTGGTTTATTTAATAAATTTTGAAAAATACTTGTTGAAGCGTGTAGGGGTTGTACGGAGACAGCATGACTTCAGTTTCGCATCCACCATATTATTGCCTTCGATTATTATTATTAATATTAAGTGGGTTTCTATGTGTACTGCGACCCAGTAGGATCTATTGTACTACCCCTTCATGATTCAAAGATCTTCCTGAAGTCCAATGCACTATATAAAAGCCAGAATTTTATTTGGGTTCAGGGCTGCAATTGTTTCCCGTGGGACTACATACATGCCCAGGAGTCTGTTCCTCCTGATGGAAAGCGCCGTGCAGTCACATATAATATGTGCAGAGCTCTCCTCCTCCATGCAACAGAAGCGACAGAGTTCACTGTCTACAATGCCAATCTTATGCAAATGACTGCGACGTCGGCAGTGCCCCGTAAGAAGGTCAGTTAAAATGCGCAAGGTGTTTTTCCCGTGTGTCATTAAGGTCTTGAATCTTTTGTGGTTATATTCACGAAGGAGAATCTTAGACTGCCTAAGTCCTGGTAGGTGTTCCCAGAAGGACATACGTTTTTCTTCCTCTATTGACTTAGTACTCCCAGTACTCTGTGGTGACCAACACCACAGAATGGTTCGAGCCCAATTAGAGGGTTCTCTGCCCCTTTCCTGGCTAGGTTATTTCCCGGGATGTTGTTGTGTCCCGGAACCCACCTTATTGTGAGTTTGTTGACAGCTCCCAGTTTGTCTAGGGCTGTCCTCACTTGATTTACTAGCTTAGATGTTATCTTAGCTTTGCTGAGCGCCTTAATGGCTGCTTGACTATCAGACACTATAGCAATGTCCTTACCACGATAGTTCCTTTGCAGATTAAACTCCGCACAGCGTCCAATAGCACAGACTTCAGCTTGAAAAATGCTGGTGTATCTGCCCATTGATTCGTGGTATTTTAACCTGGGCCTACAACCCCCAGCCCACTCCCTAGTCGGTGAGGGATGCGTATTTACCTCTGGTTACCTCAGTCTGTCCATCAGCTCGTCTACCAGCAAGCTCCACAAGAGAGGCAAGAGGACACCACCTTGGGGACATCCCCTTGCGGTAGATAGTGTGGACGACTGTCCTCCTATAGTGGCCATGGCTCGCCTAGATGCCAGTAGTGATTTGATCCATTTACTGGTTGTTGCATCTAGTCCTCTTCTTGCCAGGGATGCGTTGACCGCCTCATGAGAGGTATTGTCGAATGCACCCTGTATGTCTAAGAAGGCACTTCCTTATGAGTAAGTGGATCCTCAATAAGGCTTTCCAGGTGATATAGGGCAGTATCAGTTGATCTGCCCGCACTGTAGGCATGCTGTGTCCGTTGCTCTACAAGCAGAGTGCTTCTAATGCTGACATCCACTGCTGACACCATCCTGCTTTACGCGTCTTCCGCACATCAACGACCACATACCCGAGTGCACCAATACACTCTTCATTTGCACCGACCATACTGCGTAATTTTCGCCGTTCAATTTGTCGATCGCACACAGCCCTTGTCCGCTCATGTTTATAAAAAATGTTCAAGCTAATTATATACAATAATTAATTTCCTCTTGATCACACACAATTATTAAAGTCTTTACTACTCCTGGGCCCATAACCTATTGTAAATGGTGGAGTAAAACGCGAGGCGATTTAGTTAAAGTTTAATAACTGTTTTATTTGACATAAGCGTGACACCGTTGTGAGTCGTTTGGAAGTTAACATAAGAAGAAGGAAGTTTCCAGAAAAACAAAAAGAACTTATTCAGATCAGTGTGACCAACTTTCAGCATATAGTTGTTGCCAACTTAACATACATAATATTCTAGTATTTCAATAAAAAATTTCTGAAACTCAGGAAAAAGTATCCTTAATGTCTGACGAGCTTAAAGCTAGCTCTGAACAAGTTAAAATACTTGCTAGAGAATGTGAAGATTTTATATCCATGATTGAAATTCAAAAGAGTGAAGCAACGGAACAAAAGGAAAAAGTGGATGCCGAAGCCGTGCTTATTAGAAGGGAAGAAATAATTTGCCTCGAATTAGCAGCTACAGCTCGTGCGGACTTGGAGGTTGTAATGCCTATGATAGATGCTGCTGTAAAAGCATTAGATGCATTAAATAAAAAAGACATTTCAGAAGTTAAGTCGTATGGACGCCCGCCAATAAAAATCGAAAAGGTTATGGAAGCTGTATTGATCTTACTTGGAAAAGAACCATCATGGGAAAATGCTAAAAAAGTTTTAAGTGAATTAACATTTTTGCACGACCTAAAAAACTTGGATAGAGATCATATTTCCGATAAAACTCTTAAACGTATTGCAATCTATACAAAAAATCCTGAGTTAGAACCCGATAAAGTGGCTGTTGTGTCTCTTGCGTGCAAATCATTGATGCAATGGATAATGGCCATAGAAAATTACGGAAAAGTTTACCGAATAGTCGCTCCAAAGCAGGAAAAATTAGATAGTGCAATGAAGTCACTTGAGGAAAAGCAAGCTGCTTTAGCTGCGGCAAAAAAAAAAACTTGAAGAGCTACAAGCTGTCATTGAAGAACTTTACCGCCAGCTTGAAGAAAAAACTAACCTGCTTAATGAATTGCGTGCCAAGGAAGAACGACTAAGAAAACAACTGGAGCGTGCCATTATTTTGGTAGAATCGCTTTCTGGAGAGAGAGAAAGGTGGTGTAATGATGAACTTCAATTAAGAACACAAGTCCGTTTTAAGTTGAATGCAGCCGTCGGGCTGACTTATATTTATTTAATTTCTTCTTTTGATTTTAGAGTAGGCAGAAATGGTTCTGCCAGCTCAACGTCTACAGAGTGTCTGATTTTACAGTTTTGAATATATTTGGACTTAGGCTAATCCGCGTAACTGCGCTGCCGGGTACGCCAGCGGCGGAGCGGCGTTCTTATGTATATCTTATATATCTAGGCTTATCGGGAGAGCGAGCTATGTATGTACGTATGTAATATGCATTTAGTCGGCGTGGGAATGCTGACCATGCACTTATACTTTTTTTTACTTTTTTTTTTTTTAAATTTTGTTTGTGTTTTTGTTTGAACAATAGTATTATTAATATAAAGGTTGATTTTGTAATGCAAAGATAAAAATATACATAGTGTATGGAAAATTTTGTAATAATGATTAAGGAAAATATAAGTTTAAAATCAATCATGAATGAAATTTCTTTAATCTATCTTTATGAACTACTTGCTTCTTATTTTTATTAGTAAGTAGCGTAATATTGTAATTATCTCCTATGCTTTCTATCTTATAGGGCCCTGTGTATTTAAAGTCTAATTTATGACCTACCTCATTTCTTAGTAAAACTTTATCTCCTACTTCTAACTCTATGTCATTTACTTTTAAGTCGTAATTTTCCTTATTTTTCTCTTTGTGTGCTTCAAGCAGTTTTCTTGCTCGAGCATATGCTACTTCTAACCTATATTTACTCTCCTTAGCGTAATCATCTATGTTATATATTGGTTCTATGCTATGTAGTTTATTAAAATGTTTTGGTAAATTACTTGTTCTACCGAAAACTAATTCATATGGACAGTAATTATGTACCATAGATGGGGTCGTGTTGAAGCAGTATACGAAATATTGAAGCCATACGTCCCAATCGGTTTTGTCCGCCGATATGTAGGATCGTATTTACTCGTTTAAAGTTCTATGACTTCTTTCGACTGTCTGGTGGTGAAGAGCTGTTGATGTTATATTTTTTATTTTCAAATATTTACATAGGTCAGTAATTATTGAATTCTTATACTCTGTTCCCATGTCCGTTATGAACGTCTTCATTGGACCGTACTTTAGAATAAAAGATTCAAATATAGCTTTTGCGACTGTTTTTGCGCTTTTATTTGCTATTGGTATGGCAACTAAGTACTTGGTTAAATCACATATGAGAGTGACTGCGTACTCGTTACCATTTTCTGACTTAGGTAGTAGACCAATTGTGTCCACGACAACTCTATCGAAAGCATGTTCTGGTGTGTCGGTTATAGTCATTGGGGTCTTTATATGCTTTGTTGTTTTTGCTTCTTGGCATTTTTGACATTTTCTTACGTACTCTTTTATGTATTTACTCATATTTTTCCAATAGTAATGTCTTCTGACCTTGGCCAAGGTTTTTATAATGCCTGTATGCCCTCCTTGTATTGGATCATCATGTAATGTAGACAATATAACTTCTTTTTCTTTTTCATTATTTATTTGGGTCACCCGGATAAGTAGCGCTACTTTTAAATTCTTTAATATTTTATTGCCCATATTTTTAAATTCATCTATTGAAACGTGTTCAAAGATTTTCTTCCACGGTGCCATTTTGATTTGGCTGATATCATATATACCGGCTTGCAATTCAAGCCTTTGGAAAAATGGATCTAAATCAAGAATTCCATTAGTATAAAGATCACCAACATCATATCTTGCAATGATTTTCTTTCCATGTTTAAATAAACATATCGTGTCATTCAATTGCAATGTCACTACTTTTCGTACCTCGTCATTTGTTATGACTTCGTATACGTTGGGCTCTGAAGCTTTTTCTTTGGTTTGTTCGTGCAAATCCAATTGTTCTTTTCCTGCGCAGGATTTTTGTCTACTTTTAAATCTTGTAGTGACTTTTAATATATTTCCAGTTATTTCTTTTAGCTCTTTGATGGTTATTCTTGATAACGCATCAGCTACATGATTGTCTTTGCCCTTTAGATACTCTACCGTAAAATTATATTCCTCTAATTCAAGCCTTATTCTTGTTAATTTAGAACTGGGGTTCACCATCGAGAATAAATATCATATGTCAATGGTCTATGGTCTGTTTTCACAGTGAAGTGTTTTCCGTAAATGTATGGTCTAAAATGTACTATTGCCTAATGAATTGCTGCTAACTCTTGTTCTGTTGTACTCTTATTGCTTTCACCTTTCGTAAAAGCTCTTGGTGCAAAGGCAACTGGGAGTTGGTGGCCATTATGGTTTTGAGTTAAAACTGCGCCACACGCTTGCTTGCTTGCATCTGTTATTATGCAAAATTCTTTGCTGAAGTCTGGGTACTGCAAGAGTGTTGGGTTAATTAGCTGATATTTTAAATGTATGAATGCTTTTTGACATTCATCTGTCCACTCGAATGGAACATTCTTTTTACATAATCTTGTTATGTGCCGCGAATGGTCGGTGAAATTTTTGATAAAACGTCTGTAGTAATTGCAAAATGCTACAAAACGTCTAGCGCTGTCCGCATCATGTGGAACTGGGTAGTTCTGAATGACATCATATTTTTTTGTCATCCGGCAAAATTCCTTTGTCTGTGCATTTATGTCCCAAAAATGTGACTTCATGCATGAAAAATGAACATTTTTCAGGATGTAACTTTAGGTTGTATTCCCTGTATTTACCAAAAACTTCAGTGAGGTTTTTAAGCATATGTTTTTCGGAACAACCTATGACTATTAAGTCATCCATATAAAGGAATGCCTGAGACGGTTCTATTCCGGAGAATGCTATAGTCATCATTCTTTGGAATAAATTAGGCGCTATTTTTAAGCCAAATGGCAATCGCGTGAAACGATATGAGCCATTGTTAGTTGAGAAAGATGTTATATCTCTCGAGCCTTCATCTAGTTCGATTTGATGAAAACCTGACATTAAATCAAGGCAGGAGAAATATTTTGCTCGACCAAGTTGGTCCAAAATATCATCTACTCTCGGTAGTGGAAATTCGTCAGCTAAAAGTTTCTTATTAATTTGGCGATAGTCTATTACTAATCTTCTTTTTTTTCTTTTTATCTGAATTTGGGCTTGACTTTTTAGGTACTAATAGCAAAGGGCTATTGTACTGTGAAACTGATGGTTCGACTATTTTATCTTTTATTAATTTTTGAACTTGGGCTTGTATTTCTTCTACTTGACTATGAGGACTTCTATAATTTTTCGTGTATACCGGCTCATCATCTTTTAATCTCAACTGTTGTTTATAAAAATTATTAACCGTTATTGGTTCTGATTCTATAGCATATATATATCTATATATTCGCTGCATATATTTTCTAATTGTGATTTGAACAATTCGGGGAAATTTTTCTTTAATTGAGATAAGACAGTTTTATTTCTGTTTTCACTATTTGCCTGAACTACATTATAGTTCGAAAGTGGCTCATATTTTAAAGTGTCCATATTGACTAACTGGTCAGAATCTGTCGTTCTTAAAATTCGGACACCTGTATTACTTGATGTTGCGATTGTATTTGGAACATAAATACCAGTTTGAATTTCCGGGTTTGGAATTAAAATGTTATCATCATGGGATGATACAATTAATCTTCGGACAACTTGGGATCTTGCTGGTAATAAAGTTGTGTTAATGCCAGAGCTGTATGTTATGGGAATATAAATTGGAAATGTCAAATTGTTTGGTCTAATTATAACCCAATCTTCTTTTGGGTTTAAATCGATTTGTCAATTATATTTTTTAATGAAATCTATTCCTATTATTCCATCACACGGTATGGGAAAATTTGTATCTACTAAATGAAAGTCGTGTGGGATAATGTATTTACCTGTCTGTATCTCAATAAAAGTCTGTCCTCGCGACTGAATTTTCTGTTGGCTTATGCCTTGAATGTTTATTTTGTTAATTATTTGAATATTAGAAAATTTGTCAGAGTTCTCTTTGAGAATAGAGATATCTGCACCTGTATCAAGAAGAAGACTAGTTTTACGCCTGTTTCGGCATGAATGAATGTAGAAAATATGTTGAGATTATAATTGATGGTGTATACTCTACGATCTTCTTCTACTGAATAAAGGCTGTTGCGAGATTCCCTGATCTTGGATTACTCGTACATTTGCATTATTTCCGTTATAGTTATTCTGATTGTTGTTACGGCCTCTATTTCCATTATTGCGGCCTCTGTTATAGTCATTATAGCGATTATTATTATTATTTCCATTACAGCGGTTTTGGTAACCGTTATTCTGGTAACCGTTATTTTGGTAACCGTTATTGTAGTTGCCTCTATTACTATTGTTATTGAAGCCTCTACCTCGGTTACCACCTCTATTGGTATTTCCGTATCCTCTGTTGGATATGTTACCTCTAAATTACATCACTTTATTGATGTCACCGGTAACTCTTGCGCTCGTTCTTATGTATGCGCTTATCGCTGCATCCATAGTGGTGCAAGTCCCTGCTTCCAGTACTGTTTTTATACTTTCGTGCTCAGCACGATTTATCATTGTGTCAATTGCCTCTTTAGTACTTAGACCAGTGGCATGTTCGAGAGGTATACCCTCATCGATAAAGGAAGCTTCTAATAGCTTTCTCAGTCTATCAACTTCAGCGGTAAATTGCATTGCAGTTTTACCTCTTTGCTGAACTGTTGATAGTTTTGCCTAGACATTACTGCATGTTTCACCTACGACTACTTTCTGCAATTTGTTTATAATTGCCGGAATCGTCGTTTCATTGTCAACTGAGTTCAAAATTGTGCCAACTTTTTGACTTAATGACCTCAACTGCAATGTCTTCAAATTGTCCTTTAGCTAGGTCTACCAATTTGATTGCCTTAATGAATCTTTGTAAATGGATCTTTTGCCCATCAAATTCTGGCACTGCGCAAGCGACTTCCTTAATGTACGACCTAATGGCTGCTGCTTGTTCTGCCATGGTTAATTTATTTTCGGAGTCAGCTGCGTTATTTGTTTTATCTTCGTCCTTCAGCATTAATTTTGCTGGTAAAGTTAGATCGTGAAGATCTTCCTCTTTAATATCTTCCTTGACTATAGTCCTATTTTCTTCGTCAGAGTTAGTGCTGTCTTCATTCAAATTTGTTCTTAGCGGAGTGTTTACTATTGTCGAAATTTCTATCTGGAGGCTGAATTTATTTTTTATAAATATTAATTCTTCTCCTTATGTCACCAGTAGTTCCGAAACTTTAGCACACTGTTTGCTGTCCAAATTCATTCTATTTTGTTGGATCAGTTCTCTGACTTCATTATAACTATTTACCAAGGTTTGGGCATTCTTATTAATTGTTACAGCTTTTATTGATCTGTTTTGCGTTAAGCATTTATAAGATTTTCTGAAATTTTCATTTGAATCTTTTATCTGATCAATAAGCTTTTCCCAGTCCATGCTGTTGTATACTCATACTTTCAAATTTATGCATTTGTATTTTTAGGTTCTAATCTAGATAAAATAAATAGATTTTTCTTCAAAAAAAATTTTTTTTTTCATATTTTCATTCATAATTGAGTTTCTTCAAGATCCTCCTTAAATATTATCTAAACCGTTAGCAGTGCTACGGTATCGTTTCTTAAGACACTTGTTATGCAATTTGTATATTTTTATTAATGCATTGGATACCATAATTAGTGCGATTACAATTAGTATTATGGTTATCCAGAACAAATCTGCATTTTGGACTTCAACTTTATTTATGACATTGGCTGTAGAGTCCACAGTTTTAGTGTCTATTAGACCCATTTTGGGTATACTAATTTTATATTTTGGCAAAGAATCTTCTATATATATATTTATATTTTTAGTTTTACTTATTCCATTTGTCTCTATAGACATTTATGTATGGAATTTTTTTATTTATAAAATTTTTTTTTCAATGTTCGCAAGAGTAAAAAAAAATTGTATTTGACATTGTTGCCTGCCTGTTTCTAGCTATGGCTTCACGGGCCATATTGGGTTAACAGGGCATAATAGTATATGCTCCGTTTTACAATATTTCTTACAATTTTCTTATATTTATATTTTATATTTATTATATATATTTTATTTTCTGCTGCTGCTGATGCTCATCAGGTGTCAGCTGGGCGTCGCCGGGGGTGGCACGCTGACACTCCCTCGCTGCTGTCTATTTCTTGTGTGTCAGCTGGGCGTCGCCGGGGGTGGCACGCTGACACTCCCTCGCCGCTGTCTATTGTTTGGCCGCTGACGATGTCGATGGCTGCTCACAAGTCCCCAAGCAGTGAGGACTCCAGATTCCTTCGCAGCCAGGGGGGCAGGACTTCTTTGGTTTTGTTAATGCTGGTGCTGGTGCTGGACATGCCTGGTATTTTGGAACTTCATTAATTGTGGGTATATTTTTAATATTATCTGAGTGAGTTTTCTCGAGTTTATGGGTCTTTAATTCTTGGTCTAGCTCTGCATGTAGCTTTAGAGCTTTCGACCAAACCGGTGGCGTTTGCTGACCGTATATTAGCCACCTTACGTGGGCTATACGTTTATTCAGCTTAGTTTTCAAACCGCCACGGTGTTTGCCCATACTCAATAGAACTCTACTCACTCAGATTTTTCCTTGGTTTTTGCAGTTCCATTTAATTATTCCTTGGTGATGGGTCTTCTTCCAGTCCAGTATTCCTTTGTCTTCACCAGCTTTGGTCAATTCGTCCAGCGTTGGACGACTGTCACGGTCGCCATGTAATGATGAACTCCAATTAAGAACACAAGTCCGTTTTAAGTTGAATGCAGCCGTCGGGCTGACTTATATTTATTTAATTTCTTCTTTTGATTTTAGAGTAGGCAGAAATGGTTCTGCCATCTCAACGTCTACAGAGTGTCTGATTTTACAGTTTTGAATATATTTGGACTTAGGCTAATCCGCGTAACTGCGCTGCCGGGTACGCCAGCGGCGGAGCGGCGTTCTTATGTATATCTTATATATCTAGGCTTATCGGGAGAGTGAGCTATGTATGTACGTATGTAATATGCATTTGGTCGGCGTGGGAATGCTGACCATGCACTTATACTTTGTGGCCTTCGAGTGGGCAATGCACTTATACTTTGTGGCCTTCAAGTGGGCGATCATGTTACATCCGCCCTGGGCCTTACTGCGTGCATAAACATAAATATAAACATAGCAACAAAGTGCTGACATATGCTAATATGCTATTTTATTTGATTGTTCTTAATATTGCATAGGCACATACTACAGTGGATTGAAACGGTAAATCAGTTGGACTTATGATATCCTTTGAAAAACTTCCCGGTGACTGCTTGCTTTCTGTTGCGTTTATGTCATACTTAGGGGCTTTTGACACCAAATACCGAGAAGAATTAGTTGTAAAATGGTCTTTAATAATTAAAGATCTTTTAATACCGGCAACTTTGGAGCTTAAGGTATCGAATTTTCTAGTCGATGCTGTTTCGATTCGAGAATGGAATATTCAAGGTCTACGTGCTGATGATTTAAGTACTGAATACGGAGTAATAGTTACTCAAGGTAGTCGTTGGTCACTTATTATTGACCCTCAAATGCAAGCTAATACCTGGATAAAAAATATGGAGGAGCGTAATCAATTAATGATACTAGATTTTGGTATGGCGGATTACTTACGTCAGCTAGAACGAGCTCTAAAAGAAGGTTTGCCTGTATTGCTGCAAAACGTGGGGGAATACTTAGATCAAGCTATTAATCCAATTCTGCGGCAGAGCTTTACCATTCAAAGTGGAGAAAGGTTACTAAAATTTAATGACAAATATATTTCATATAATAATTCGTTCAGATTTTACATAACTACAAAAATATCGAATCCACATTACCCACCGGAAATCTCATCAAAAAAAACAATTGTAAATTTTGCACTGAAGCAAGATGTGCTTGAAGCCCAACTACTAGGAATTATTGTTTGAAAAGAAAAACACGCCCTAGAAGTATAAAAAGACGAACTGGTATTGACAATAGCTCGAAACAAACGGATTGATCTTGATAATGAGATTTTACGGCTACTTAATGAAAGTCGAGGTTCCTTATTAGATGACGACGAGTTATTCTCAACATTACAAAAATCCCGGCAGACATCAGTGCTAGTTAAGGAGTCTCTTAGCATTGCCGAGGTAACTAAAGTGGAAATCGATGCCGACCGACAAAAATACAAACCAGCATCGGAACGCGCATCCATTTTAGTCTTTGTTATAATGGATATGTCTAAAATTGATCCAATGTATGTTTTTTCTCTGGCAGCTCATATATTATTATTCACACAGTCTATTGAACAAAGTCCTCGTAATCAGCTAATCCACGAACGAAATCAAAACATTAATGACTACCATTCCTATTCGGTCTACCGAAATACCTGTCGTGTCGCTTTTGATTTTGAAGTTTCCGAAATACTATTATTATTGTATCTTAATTAATATGAAGACACTCCCTGGGGAGCTTTAAAGTATCTCATTGCAGGTGTAAATAACGGAGGACATATTACCGACGATTGGGATCGCCGACTCTTAATAACTTATATATAATTCGCACGGGTCCCACGGCCACACCTCTCGCCCAACCGACCGAGGGGCGCTGCGGTGTATCGTACGGCTCGATTCGCGAGAAGATATAGACGCGATATAAAAAAGAGAACAGGAAAGAGGAAATGAATATAATGTAAAATAACTATGTTAAATATTAGTGTTAGTAGGATCTAATTATGTAATAGCGGCAGAGAGTCAAGATTACAGATAATAGGATAAAGTCTATTATAGTCAGAACATAAAACTCTGTAAGGGTCATGCAACTCATAGTTAGATCTACAATGATTTAAGATAAGGGGTATATAGTTTCTAGTGAATCTACTTGGAACCGAGAAGTTAAGCCGACTAATCATGTCGGGACTCTCAACATCCCCACGAATAAGCTTACAAATAAAGACTGTTCCAAGCATAGTTCTTCGGTTAGCTAGGGACGGTAAATTAATTAAAAGTAGTCTACTGGAATAAGGAGGTAATATACGGTTTGCATCCCAATTTAGGCCCCGCAAGGCAAAAAGTAAGAAGTTTTTTTTTGAACGATTCAATGCGGTCTGAGTGGACTGCGTATTGTGGACTCCAAACAGGTGATCCGTACTCGAGAATGGGACGGACTAACGAAATAAATAAGATTTTAGTTAAGTAAGGATCATCAAATTACTTTGACCACCTTTCTATAAAACCAAGCACACCCCTGGCCTTACAGAAGAAAATTTTAATTTTGGGTCCAGAAGAACACCAAGATCATCAACTCGTGTTATTCTGTCCAAAGAGCACCCACTTAGGATGTAAGTCGTGCGTATTGGGTTGACACGACAAAAGGTCATAACTTTACACTTGGAGCCATTTAAGTCTAATATGTTATCACGGCACCATATTTGAAATCGGTCTAGATCGGATTGTAAGTCCAAATGGCACGGAGTGTCCTTGTACTGGAGGCATAATTTAACATCGTCTGCGTACATAATTACACGCGAATGTTTTATTATTAAGATGAGGTCGTTAATGAATAAGGTAAAAAGAAGCGGACCAAGATGGCTCCCTTGTGGGACACCGGATGTGACTCCGAGAATAGAAGATAAAGAATTTTTAAATATGACTTGTGTCCTGCCATTCAGATAGCTTGAAATCCAATTTAGAAGATCAACAGGGAAACCTATAAGACGAAGTTTTCTTATTAGAAGGTAATGATTAGCAGAGTCAAATGCTTTACTAAAATCAGTGTAGATGACATAAGTTTGAAGATTATTTTTGAAACCCTTTATTACGAAAGAAGTTAGCTCCAAGAGGTTAGTGGTTGTAAATCTGCGTTTCATAAAACCGTGTTGACACGGTGATATGATTGATCTACAAAGGTGATGCAAATGAGGAGTGACAACATTTTGGAAAAGTTTTGGGATAGCCGACAATTTAGAGATTCCTCTGTAATTGCTTGCATCCAGTTTGCTACCTTTTTTGTGAAGAGGAATCACAAAGGACTCCTTCCATATATGAGGGAATTGTGAAGATTCCAGAGATAAGGTAAACAGTTTCAGTAGAGGCTTGCACAAGGCTTCCGCACAGAATCTGAGAACACAGCCAGGGATTCCATCAGGACCTGGCGAATAGACCGGTTTAACACGCTAAAGATCGTTAAGCAGTGAGCTTTCGTTTATAGTGGGGCAAAATATTAGATTCGACTTAGATACCGCATAAGAGTATGGCTGTTCGAAATGAGGTAAAGTTGAATATGTTGTTTTTTTTTTTTTTGTAGCACTGAGCATTAAGCACGGTAAAGTTTAACCGAGCGCTTAAATATTTACAAAGGATGGACTGAGAACCGGTATTTTTAAATTTCATATAGAGTCTGGACTTTACATTTCTTAGGTGTGTCAACTCTTTATTAAACCAAGGAGGCTTAGAGATTGACGGATAGTACATCGGAACACAAGGTGAAAAAATGATTTAATTGCGGTATAAAACATATTAATCGCATCCGCCATTATGTTGTAGGAGTAAAGATCGGACCAATTAAAGCCAGCTATAAAATTGTTTAGCCTCCGAAAATTTGCCTTGCGAAAACAGGGAATTCGCTTTGTTGACTTCTCTGAATTTACTTTTAATACCGTACCTATGTCGATTGTTACCTCGAAAGTAGGATAATATGGATCTTCAGGTTGAGTAAGAGGTACTACCCTGGTCAGAAACACACTTTCAGGACTTGTTACAAAACCAAGACCAAGAGAGTTTGGAATATAATTAACTTGCGACAGCGATAAGTCGAGCAAGCCGTCAATAAAGTCATGTGGTGGTAAGGGGAGAAGGATATTCGATTGTTTTTCTGGGGACCACATTGTGCCAGGTATATTAAAATCACCTAGAACTACCAATTGGTCCCGGTCAGACAGTTTATTCAAGATGGACTGGATAGCGGACAGATGATTCTGATATTCTGGGAATTCAGAAGATGGCGGAATATACGAGCACGTAATATAAACTGATCTGTCGGAAAAAGACAGCTTTACACATAAGAATTCCGAGTTACGGGAATCGTCCAAAAGTAACTCCTCCGACGCGAGAGTAGATCTAACCGCAATTAAGACTCCACCTCCCCGTCTGGAGGGACGGTCAAACCTATATATATACTGTACATACCTGGAAAGACTTCGGAGGGAGGATGCAAATGAAAGACTATCACAATACAATTTGCTTAATTTGCTACGCTAGCTTGGAATGGTAGTATAGTCACATTAAATAAGTTTTACATTAAAAAATATTTGATTGTATAGGTTGGTATGCCACGACCTTTCCAGAACAAGAAGATCTCGTTGGTGAATGGAATGATAAACTTACAGATTTTCAAAAAATTTGTGTTTTACGTTCACTACGACCGGATAGAATTTCATTTTGTTTGATACAATTTATCATTACCAAACTTGGGCCGCGATATGTTGATCCGCCAGTTCTTGATCTCAAGGCAACTTTTGATGAATCGATTTCACAGACTCCCCTTATATTCGTTTTATCACCAGGTGTCGATCCAGCCCAATCACTCATATCTCTATCAGAATCAGGTAAAATGGCACAGCGAATGTACTCACTTAGCTTGGGTCAAGGGCAAGCACCTATTGCAAAAAAGCTTATAATGGATGGCATTAAGGATGGTAATTGGGTATTTTTAGCGAATTGTCATTTGTCTCTTAGTTGGATGCCTACTCTTGACAAGATGAAAGCTACAATGCAGTCAATGAAAATACATAAAAAATTTCGACTGTGGCTAAGCTCAAGCCCTTATCCGGACTTTCCAATATCTATTTTGCAAACCAGTATTAAGATGACAACTGAACCTCCTCGTGGAATCAAATCAAATATGAAACGTCTATATAACAACATAAATGAGGCTAATATGGAAAATTGTAGTGAACCCAGCAAGTATAAGAAGATATTATTCGCATTGTGTTCTTTTCATACAGTCCTACTCGAATGAAAAAAATTTTTAGAACTTGGCTGGAATGTTATTTACAGCTTTAACGATTCTGATTTTGAAGTTTCAGAATTATGGTATCTTAATGAATATGAAGACACTCCCTGGGGAGCTTTAAAGTATCTCATAGCAGGTGTAAATTACGGAGGACATATTACCGACGATTGGGATCGCCGACTCTTAATAACTTATATATAATTCCCACGGGTCCCACGGCCACACCTCCCGCCCAACCGACCGAGGGGCGCTGCCGTGTATCGTACGGCTCGATTCGCGAGAAGATATACCGCGATATAAAAAAGAGATCAGGAACGAGGAAATGAATATAATGTAAAATAACTATGTTAAATATTAGTGTTAGTAGGATCTAATTATGTAATAGAAAAGATAAAATCGATTGCTTTAATAGCGGCAGAGAGTCAAGATTACAGATAATAGGATAAAGTCTATCATAGTCAGAACTAAAACTCTGTAAGGGTCAATGATTTAAGATAAGGGGTATATAGTTTCTAGTGAATCTACTTGGAACCGAGAAGTTAAGCCGACTAATCAAGTCAGGACTCTCAACATCCCCACGAATTAGCTTACAAATAAAGACTGTTCCAAGCATAGTTCTACGGTTAGCTAGGGATGGTAAATTGATTAAAAGTAGTCCACTGGAATAAGAAGGTAATATACGGTTTGCATCCCAATTTAGGCGCCTCAATGCAAAAAGTAAGAAGTTTTTTTGGAACGATTCAATGCGGTCTGAGTGGACTGCGTATTGTGGACTCCAAACAGGTGATCCGTACTCGAGAATGGGACGGACTAACGAAATAAATAAGGTTTTAGTCAAGTAAGGATCATCAAATTCCTTTGACCACCTTTCTATAAAACCAAGCACACCCCTGGCCTTATAGAAAAAAATTTTAATTTTGGGTCCAGAAGAACACCAAGAACATCAACTCGTGTTATTCTGTCCAAAGAGCACCCACGGATGTAAGTCGTGCGTATTGGGTTGACACGACAAAAGGTCATAACTTTACACTTGGAGCCATTTAAGTCTAATATGTTATCACGGCACCATATTTGAAATCGGTCTATATCGGATTGTAAGTCCAAATGGCACGAAGTGTCCTTGTACTGGAGGCATGATTTAACATCGTCTGCGTACATAAGTACACGCGAATGTTTTATTATTAAGGGAAGTTCGTTAATGAATAAGGTAAAAAGAAGCGGGCCAAGATGGCTCCCTTGTGGGACACCGGATGTGACTCCGAGAATAGAAGATAAAGAATTTTTAAAGAGGACTTGTGTCCTGCCATTCAGATAGCTTGAAATCCAATTTAGAAGATCAACAGGGAAACCTATAAGACGAAGTTTTCTTATTAGAAGGTAATGATTAGCAGAGTCAAATGCTTTACTAAAATCAGTGTAGATGACATAAGTTTGAAGATTATTTTTGAAACCCTTTATTACGAAAGAAGTTAGCTCCAAGAGGTTAGTGGTTGTAGATCTGCGTTTCATAAAACTGTGTTGACACGGTGATATGATTGATCTACAAAGGTGCTGCAAATGAGGAGTGATAACATTTTCGAAAAGTTTTGGGATAGGCGTCAATTAAGAGATTCCACTGTAATTGCTTGCATCCAGTTTGCTACCTTTTTTGTGAAGAGGAATCACAAAGGACTCCTTCCATATATGAGGGAATTGTGAAGATTCCAGAGATAAGGTAAACAGTTTCAGTAGAGGCTTGCACAAGGCTTCCGCACAGAATCTGAAAACACAGCCAGGGATTCCATCGGGACCTGGCGAATAGACCGATTTAACACGCAGAAGATCGTTAAGCAGTGAGCTTCCGTTTATAATGGAGAAAAATATTAAATCCGACTTTGTTGTTGTTGTTTGTTGTTTGAAAAACTTGGCGAATAGATCGGCTATTTCCTGATACGATGTAACCGTAGTGTTTTCAAAAAATAGCGAAGAAGGGTAAGAACTTGTTTTTCGCTTAGTCCTAACGAAATTATAAAACTGTTTCGGATCCTGTACAAACTGGAACTTACAACGGTTTAAAAAATTTTTGTAGCACTGGGCAGGGCATTAAGTACGGTAAAGTTTAACCGAGCGCTTAAATATTTACAAAGGATGGACTGAGAACCGGTATTTTTAAATTTTATATAGAGTCTGGACTTTACATTTCTTAGGTGTGTCAACTCTTTATTAAACCAAGGAGGTTTAGAGATTGACGGATAGTACATCGGAACACAAGAGTCAAAAAATGATTTAATTGCGGTATAAAACATATTAATCGCATCCGCCATTATGTTGCAGGAGTAAAGATCGGACCAATTAAAGCTATAAAGCTATACAATTGTTTAGCCTCCGAAAATTTGCCTTGCGAAAACAGGCAATTCGCTTTGTTGACTTCTCTGAATTTACCGTACCTATGTCGATTGCCTCCTCGAAAGTAGGATGATATGGATCTTCAGGTTGACTAAGAAGTGCTATCCTGGACAGAAACACACTTTCAGGACTTGTTATAAAACATAGATCCAATAGTCGAATAAGAGAGTTTGGAATATAATTAACTTGCGACAGCGATAAGTCGAGCAAGCCGTCAATAAAGTCATGTGGTGGTAAAGGGAGAAGGATACTCTATTGTTTTTCTGGGGACCACATTGTGCCAGGTATATTAAAATCACCTAGAACTACCAATTGGTCCCTGTCAGACAGTTTATTCAAGATGGACTGGATAGCGGACAGATGATTCTGACATTCTGGGAATTCAGAAGATGGCGGAATATACGAGCACGTAATATAAACTGATCTGTCGGAAAAAGACAGCTTTACACATAAGAATTCCGAGTTACGGGAATCGTCCAAAAGTAACTCCTCCGACGCGAGAGTAGATCTAACCGCAATTAAGACTCCACCTCCCCGGCTGGAGGGACGGTCAAACCTATATATAGTGTACATACCTGGGAAGACTTCGGAGTTAAGAATCTCCGGCTTTAACAAAGTCTCTGTGAGCACTATTATATGGGATGCAAATGAAAGACTATCACAATACAATTTCCTTAATTTGCTACGCAAGCCTCCTCTTTGATAGGAGATAGTAAGATTTGTTGTTAGTTTTTTGAAGATGAAGAAGACGAAGAGGCGGATGGTGCAGTGGTCTGGCCACGTGAGGGAAGTTTAATTCCCACGGGCCCCTTTTTCTTATTTTTGATCTTAGCTTCGAACTCTTTTACTCACCATACAATCCGGCCAAAAATCACCCGAACACATGGTCGAAAAGAGCTCGTTTGGGACAGTTATGTTGAAAGACGATTTCATCTCGTTCGCAACCACAAGGCATGCATTTTTACCCTTTGCTAGGTCATCACTTGCACCATTCTATCACATAGCCAAAAAGTCATTTTTGGCTGTTCAGGTTTTATAACCTGGCAACAATTTTTATAAAAGCAGACAACACTTACGGTTTCCATATTTAACTGAAATCAGACCACTGTGCACGAAAACACAAGACAAAAACTTTCAAGCGAGCTGTTAAAAGAACCGCACGAGAGCAGTCTGCACGCTGAGAAATTTAGACTTTTGTGTGGGAGAGCGAAAGAGAGAGAGAGTGAGAGCGAATCAGAATTGATTTTAAATTTATACCATTTGAAGATTATCAACCCTTCCAAATTATTTTATTCCCGATGACGGCGATGTGCAATCATATTTAGACCACATACAAATGTTTCCCAATTTTGATAAGCCTGATGCTTTTGGACAACATTTAAATGCCGATATAGCGTCTTTAATAGGAGAAACTATAATGCTTTTTGAGGCCCTCCTTTCTATGCAAGCTCAGACTAACAGCACAAGTAGTAATGAAAACGGTGAGACAAAAGTATTTGATCTAGCTAAAAAACTTATAATAAATACACCGGATGAGATAAACTATGAACAGACGGCTAAAATTATTGGAATTTATTCTAATAAATTATTAGAAGTTGTCTTACTTCAAGAAATTGAGCGCTATAATAAACTTCTTGTCGACGTGTCCACTCAATTACGTGACTTAAGACGTGGAATACAGGGACTTGTTGTAATGAGTTCGGACTTAGAGGATATTTATGTAGCTGTCTCTGAAGGAAGGGTGCCATTACAATGGTTAAAAGGTAAATAAAATTATATTAAAAAAATGTTGTTCATACAAAAATATATGTATATCTATCTCCATGTATATCTATCTATAATTCATTGAAACCATTAGCTGCATGGGCTAGAGACTTAATACGTCGTGTAGGACATTTTAATAGTTGGGCGAAAACACTCCGCTCTCCAATATTATTTTGGCTCGCAGCTTATACGTTTCCACACGGATTTGTTACAGCAGTATTACAAACATCAGCTCGAGCCACCAAAACACCAATTGATGAACTGTCTTGGGATTTCTATGTGTTTGTTGAAGAAGATACTGCCGCAGCTCGTATGATAAGAGAAGGAGGAGGTGTTTACACTCGAAGCTTGTTTTTGGAGGGTGCCGGATGGTTGAGGAAAAACCAATGCCTTCAGGATCCACTTCCGATGAAACTAATTTCTCCATTACCAGTAATACACTTTAAACCAGTAGAAAACCTAAAAAAAACGATGTCGTGGTGTTTACCAGTGCCCCGCATATTACTATCCCGTTAGGTCAGGATCATTTGTAATAGCCGTGGACTTAAAGTCTGGTAATGAAAAGGCTGACTACTGGATAAAGCGAGGTACTGCACTTTTATTAAGTTTAGCAAACTAATAATAAAATAACTGGTTTATTTAATAAATTTTGAAAAATACTTGTTGAAGCGTGTAGGGGTTGTACGGAGACAGCATGACTTCAGTTCCACATCCACCATATTATTGCCTTCGATTATTATTATTAATATTAAGTGGGTTTCTATGTGTACTGCGACCCAGTAGGATCTATTGTACTACCCCTTCATGACTTAAAGATCTCCCTGAAGTCCAATGCACTGTATAAAAGCCAGAATTTTATTGGGGTTCAGGGCTGCAATTGTTTCCCGTGGGACTACATATCATACATGCCCAGGAGTCTGTTCCTCCTGATGGAAAGCGCCGTGCAGTCACATAAATATGTGCAGAGCTCTCCTCCTCCATGCAACAGAAGCGACAGAGTTCACTGTCTGCAATGCCAATCTTATGCAAATGACTGCGACGTCGGCAGTGCCCCGTAAGAAGGCCAGTTAAAATGCGCAAGGTGTTTTTCCCGTGTGTCATTAAGGTCTTGAATCTTTTGTGGAGAATCTTAGACTGCCTAAGTCCTGGTAGGTGTTCCCAGAAGGACAGACGTTTTTCTTCCTCTATTGACTTAGTACTCCCAGTACTCTGTGGTGACCAACACCACAGAATGGTTCGGGCCCAATTAGAGGGTTCTCTGCCCCTTTGTTGTTGTTGTTGTTGTGACCCGGAACCCACCTTATTGTGAGTTTGTTGACAGCTCCCAGTTTGTCTAGGGCTGTCCTCACTTGATTTACTAGCTTAGATGTTATCTTAGCTTTGCTGAGCGCCTTAATGGCTGCTTGACTATCAGACAGTATAGCAATGTCCTTACCACGATAGTTCCTTTGCATATTAAACTCCGCACAGCGTCCAATAGCACAGACTTCAGCTTGAAAAATGCTGGTGTATCTGCCCATTGATTCGTGGTATTTTAACCTGGGCCTACAACCCCCAACCCACTCCCTAGTCGGTGACGGATGCGTATTTACCTCTGGCTATAATGACAATATCGTCAGCATAGCCCTGGCAAAGTATACCTCTGCGGGTCAGTCTGTCCATCAGCTCGTCTACCAGCAAGCTCCACAAGAGAGGCGAGAGGACACCACCTTGGGGACATCCCCTTGCGGTAGATAGTGTGGACGACTGTCCTCCTATAGTGATCCATCTACTGGTTGTTACATCTAGTCCTCTTCTTGCCAGGGATGCGTTGACCGCCTCATGAGAGGTATTGTCGAATGCACCCTGTATGTCTAAGAAGGCACTTCCTTATGAGTAAGTGGATCCTCAATAAGGCTTTCCAGGTGATATAGGGCAGTATCAGTTGATCTGCCCGCCCTGTAGGCATGCTGCGTCCGTTGCTCTACAAGCAGAGGGCTTCTAATGCTGACATCCACTAGCCAACGTTTTTAGCAAAAACGATGTCAAGCTGATAGGTCTGAACTACTTCGGATCAGTGATGTCTTTCTTTCGAGCTTTTGGAATGAAGACCACTTTTGCTATACTCCAGGCAGTAGGTATGTGACCTAAAGCTAGACTGCTGATCAGTACTTTCCTGATCGGCACTGCGAGCTGATTGACCGCTCGTTGTAGCAGGATTGGCTGAATGCCATCTGGACCAGGAGATTTGTAGGGCCAATTGCCCATCTTAATCTCCCTCTGTTGTCACTATGGATTTTGCTTTGGTCCAATCAGTAGCAAACGGTCAATTTTGAGCCGTTACCGGGGTATTCCCATCCGTTTGAAGCGTGCTTCCCGGAAAGTGAGTTGCCAGTAGTAGCTCAAGTTTCTCCTTACTTCCTATAGTATAGGAGTTATCCTCCGTACGTAGTGCCTGATTTGATTCTGGCACTCCTTTGGAGATTGCTCTGTGAAGTCTTGCGCCTTCACATGTGTTTACTATTGCCTCACAGAAGGTTCTATAGTTCCTTCGTTTGGCTTTCCTGATCTCATAGTTATACATAGTCAGTTTATTCCGGTAGGCATCTCAGTTCCCTTCTCTTTTTGCTTTGTTAAAGAGACGCATGGTCGCTTTCCGTAACTTCTCCAATTGGTCGTTCCACCATGGAGCATCTTTTTCCCTCTTGGCTCGACCAAGGGAGCAGTTTTCTATAAACGCGTTAGTAAGACACGAGTTAATATCTTCTACGGCGGCCTCCAGTTCTAGAGTGGTACGTAGTTTCCCGGTTACCCCAGAAGCTGGATTCCGCAGTAAGGAGGCATTGAACCCTTCCCAGTTCGTATTCCTGGGATTGCGCCTACGCTCGCTACATTCTAGATTTAGCCCTATGTTAAAACGAATAATTCTGTGATCTGACATTGACTCCTCAGGGGATACATGCCAGTCGCTTATATGCGAAGCCACTGATCTGCTGGAAAGTGTAATGTTCAGAACCTGGTAACAAACGTCGGAACATTGCCGACATTTAGGATTTCTAGATTGTTATTCAAGATAAATTCTAAGAGTGACTCACCTCTTTGATTTACGTCGCTGCTGCCCCATATCACGTGATGTGCATTTGCATCACATCCGATGATGATGGGTGAGTGTGTCCTCTTGCAGTATTCTGCCAGTGCAGTGATTTCGGGCGGTGGGCACGCCTCGTCACCTAAAAAACTTTGATAGAGATCCTATTTCCGATAAAACTCTTAAACGTATTGCAATCAATACAAAAAATCCTGAGTTAGAACCCGATAAAGTGGCTGTTGTGTCGCTTGCGTGCAAATCATTGATGCAATGGATAATGGCCATAGAAAATTACGGAAAAGTTTACCGAATAGTCGCTCCAAAGCAGGAAAATTAGATAGTGCAATGAAGTCACTTGAGGAAAAGCAAGCTGCTTTAGCTGCGGCAAAAAAAAAACTCGAAGAGCTACAAGCTGTCATTGAAAAACTTTACCGCCAGCGTGAAGAAAAAACTAATCTGCTTAATGAATTGCGTGCCAAGGAAGAACGACTAAGAAAACAACTGGAGCGTGTCATTATTTTGGTAGAATCGCTTTCTGGAGAGAGAGAAAGGTGGATTGAAACGGTAAATCAGTTGGACTTATCCTTTGAATAACTTCCCGGTGACTGCTTGCTTTCTGTTGCATTTATGTCATATTTAGGGGCTTTTGACACCAAATACCGAGAAGAATTAGTTGTAAAATGGTCTTTATTAATTAAAGATCTTTAAATACCAGCAACTTTGGAGCTTAAGGTAACGTATTTTCTAGTCGATGCTGTTTCGATTCGAGAATGGAATATTCAAGGTCTACCTGCTGATGATTTAAGTACTGAAAACGGAGTAATAGTTTCTCAAGGCAGTCGTTGGTCACTTATTATTGACCCTTAAATGCAAGCTAATAACTCGATAAAAAATATGGAGGAGCGTAATCAATTAATGATACTAGATTTTGGTATGGCGGATTATTTACGTCAGCTAGAACGAGCTCTAAAAGAAGGTTTGCCTGTATTGCTGCAAAACGTGGGGGAATACTTAGATCAAGCTATTTATCCAATTCTGCGGCAGAGCTTTACCATTCAAAGTGGAGAAAGGTTATTAAAATTTAATGACAAATATATTTCATATAATAATTCGTTCAGATTTTACATAACTACAAAAATATCGAATCCACATTACCCACCGGAAATCTCATCAAAAACAACAATTGTAAATTTTGCACTGAAGCAAGATGGGCTTAAAGCCCAACTACTAGGAATTATTGTTTGAAAAGAAAAACACGCCCTAGAAGTATAAAAAGACGAACTGGTATTGACAATAGCTCGAAACAAACGGAAACTAATTGATCTTGATAATGAGATTTTACGGCTACTTAATGAAAGTCGAGGTTCCTTTTTAGATGACGACGAGTTATTCTCAACATTACAAAAATCCCGGCAGACATCAGTGCTAGTTAGGGAGTCTCTTAGCATTGCCGAGGTAACTGAAGTGGAAATCGATGCCGCCCGACAAAAATACAAACGAGCATCGGAACGCGCATCCATTTTATTCTTTGTTTTAATGGATATGTCTAAAATTGATCCAATGTATGTTTTTTCTCTGACAGCTTATATATTATTATTCACACAGTCTATTGAACAAAGTCTTCGTAATCAGCTAATCCACGAACGAAAACAAAACATTAGTGAATACCATTCCTATTCGGTGTACCAAAATACCTGTCGTGGGCTTTTCGAGTGACATAAGCTACTATTTTCAATTCATATGACAGCAAAGATTCTTTCAAATGCTGGAAAGCTTTTGGAAGAAGAGTATGATTTTATTCTGAAAGGAGGTATAGTATTAGATAAGCTGGGACAAGCGCCCAACCCGGCACCATGTAAGTAAAAATAAAGAGGTGTAAAAAATATATTGTGGTGTTTGTGTCATATACCATTTCAGGGTGGATAAGTGAGCAAAACTGGGATAATATAACAGAATAAGATAAAGTTTCTTGATTTCATGGGATAATAGGTTCTTTTGAGCAACATTACAAGGCTTGGAATGGTAGTCTAGTCACATTAAATATGTTTTACATTAAAACATATTTAATTGTTTAGGTTGGTATGCCACGACCTTTCCAGAACAAGAAGATCTCGTTGGTGAATGGAATGATAAACTTACAGATTTTCAAAAAATTTGTGTTTTACGTTCACTACGACCGGATAGAATTTCATTTTGTTTGACACAATTTATCATTACCAAACTTGGGGCGTGATATGTTGATCCGCCAGTTCTTGATCTCAAGGCAACTTTTGATGAATCGATTTCACAGACTCCTCTTATATTCGTTTTATCACCAGGTGTCGATCCAGCCCAATCACTCATATCTCTATCAGAATCAGGTAAAATGGCACAGCGAATGTACTCACTTAGCTTGGGTCAAGGGCAAGCACCTATTGCAATAAAGCTTAAAATGGATGGCATTAAAGATGGTTATTGGGTATTTTTAGCGAATTGTCATTTGTCTCTTAGTTGGATGCCTACTCTTGACAAGATGATAGCTACTATGCAGTCCATTAAACTACATAAAAAATTTCGACTGTGGCTAAGCTCAAGCCCTCATCCGGACTTTCCAATATCTATTTTGCAAACCAGTATTAAGATGACAACTGAACCTCCTCGTGGAATCAAATCAAAAATGAAACGTCTGTACTTGAAGTGAACCCAGCAAGTATAAGAAGATATTATTCGCTTTGTGTTCTTTTCATACAGTCCTACTCGAATGAAAAAAATGTTTAGAACTTGGCTGGAATGTTATTTACAGCTTTAGCGATTCTGATTTTGAAGTTTCCGAAATACTACTATTATTGTATCTTAATGAATATGAAGACACTCCCTGGGAAGCTTTAAAGTATCTCATTGCAGGTGTAAATAACGGAGGACATATTACCGACGATTGGGATCGCCGACTCTTAATAACTTATATATAATTCGCACGGGTCCCACGGCCACACCTCTTGCCCAACCGACCGAGGGGCGCTGCGGTGTATCGTACGGCTTGATTCGCGAGAAGATATAGACGCGATATAAAAAAGAGATCAGGATCGAGGAAATGAATATAATGTAAAATAAATATGTTAAATATTAGTGTTAGTAGGATCTAATTATGTAATAGAAAAGATAAAATCGATTGCTTTAATAGCGGCAGAGAGTCAAGATTACAGATAATAGAATAAAGTCTATCATAGTCAGAACTAAAACTCTGTAAGGGTCAATGATTTAAGATAAGGGGTATATAGTTTCTAGTGAATCTACTTGGAACCGAGAAGTTAAGCCGACTAATCAAGTCAGGACTCTCAACATCCCCACGAATTAGCTTACAAATAAAGAATGTTCCAAGCATAGTTCTACGGTTAGCTAGAGACGGTAAATTGATTAAAAGTAGTCCACTGGAGTAAGAAGGTAATATACGGTTTGCATCCCAATTTAGGCGCCGCAAGGCAAAAAGTAAGAAGTTTTTTTTTGAACGATTCAATGCGGTCTGAGTGGACTGCGTATTGTGGACTCCAAACAGGTGATCCGTACTCGAGAATGGGACGGACTAACAAAATAAATAAGGTTTTAGTCAAGTAAGGATCATGAAATTCCTTTGACCACCTTTCTATAAAACCAAGCACACCCCTGGCCTTATAGAAAAAAATTTTAATTTTGGGTCCAGAAGAACACCAAGATCATCAACTCGTGTTATTCTGTCCAAAGAGCACCCACGGATGTAAGTCGTGCGTATTGGGTTGACACGACAAAAGGTCATAACTTTACACTTGGAGCCATTTAAGTCTAATATGTTATCACGGCACCATATTTGAAATCGGTCTATATCGGATTGTAAGTCCAAATGGCACGAAGTGTCCTTGTACTGGAGGCATAATTTAACATCGTCTGCGTACATAATTACACGCGAATGTTTTATTATTAAGGGGAGGTCGTTAATGAATAAGGTAAAAAGAAGCGGGCCAAGATGGCTCCCTTGTGGGACACCGGATGTGACTCCGAGAATAGAGATAAAGAATTTTTAAATATGACTTGTGTCCTGCCATTCAGATAGCTTGAAATCCAATTTAGAAGATCAACAGGGAAACCTATAAGACCAAGTTTTCTTATTAGAAGGTAATGATTAGCAGAGTCATATGCTTTACTAAAATCAGTGTAGATGACATAAGTTTGAAGATTATTTTTGAAACCCTGTATTACGAAAGAAGTTAGCTCCAAGAGGTTAGTGGTTGTAGATCCGCGTTTCATAAAACTGTGTTGACACGGTGATATGATTGATCTACAAAGGTGCTGCAAATGAGGAGTGATAACATTTTCGAAAAGTTTTGGGATAGGCGTCAATTTAGAGATTCCTCTGTAATTGCTTGCATCCAGTTTGCTACCTTTTTTGTGAAGAGGAATCACAAAGGACTCCTTCCATATATGAGGGAATTGTGAAGATTCCAGAGATAAGGTAAACAGTTTCAGTAGAGGCTTGCACAAGGCTTCCGCACAGAATCTGAGAACACAGCCAGGGATTCCATCAGGACCTGGCGAATAGACCGGTTTAACACGCTAAAGATCGTTAAGCAGTGAGCTTTCGTTTATAGTGGGGCAAAATATTAGATTCGACTTAGATACCGCATAAGAGTATGGCTGTTCGAAATGAGGTAAAGTTGAATATGTTGTTTTTTTTTTTTTGTAGCACTGAGCATTAAGCACGGTAAAGTTTAACCGAGCGCTTAAATATTTACAAAGGATGGACTGAGAACCGGTATTTTTAAATTTCATATAGAGTCTGGACTTTACATTTCTTAGGTGTGTCAACTCTTTATTAAACCAAGGAGGCTTAGAGATTGACGGAAAGTACATCGGAACATAAGAGTCAAAAAATGATTTAATTGCGGTATAAAACATATTAATCGCATCCGCCATTATGTTGCAGGAGTAAAGATCGGACCAATTAAAGCCAGCTATAAAATTGTTTAGCCTCCGAAAATTTGCCTTTCGAAAACAGGCAATTCGCTTTGTTGACTTCTCTGAATTTACCGTACCTATGTCGATTGCCTCCTCGAAAGTAGGATGATATGGATCTTCAGGTTGACTAAGAAGTGCTACTCTGGACAGAAACACACTTTCAGGACTTGTTACAAAACATAGATCCAATAGTCGAATAAGAGAGTTTGGAATATAATTAACTTGCGACAGCGATAAGTCGAGCAAGCCGTCAATAAAGTCATGTGGTGGTAAAGGGAGAAGGATACTCGATTGTTTTTCTGGGGACCACATTGTGCCAGGTATATTAAAATCACCTAGAACTACCAATTGGTCCCTGTCAGACAGTTTATTCAAGATGGACTGGATAGCGGACAGATGATTCTGATATTCTGGGAATTCAGAAGATGGCGGAATATACGAGCACGTAATATAAACTGATCTGTCGGAAAAAGTCAGCTTTACACATAAGAATTCCGAGTTATGGGAATCGTCCAAAAGTAACTCCTCCGACGCGAGAGTAGATCTAAACGCAATTAAGACTCCACCTCCTCGGCTGGAGGGACGGTCAAACCTATATATAGTGTACATACCTGGGAAGACTTCGGAGTTAAGAATCTCCGGCTTTAACCAAGTCTCTGTAAGCACTATTATATGGGATGCAAATGAAAGACTATCACAATACAATTTCCTTAATTTGCTACGCAAGCCTCCTCTTTGATAGGAGATAGTAAGATTTGTTGTTAGTTTTTTGAAGATGAAGAAGACGAAGAGGCGGATGGTGCAGTGGTCTGGCCACGTGAGGGAAGTTTAATTCCCACGGGCCCCTTTTTCTTATTTTTGATCTTAGCTTCGAACTCTTTTACTCACCATACAATCCGGCCAAAAATCACCCGAACATATGGTCGAAAAGAGCTCGTTTGGGACAGTTATGTTGAAAGACGATTTCATCTCGTTCGCAACCACAAGGCAAGCATCACAACAGTAATTTGGATTTTTACCCTTTGCTAGGTCATCACTTGTACGGCCATTAAAACTAGCGCACTTAGTATGCACCATTCTATCACATAGCCAACAAGTCATTTTTGGCTGTTCAGGTTTTATAACCTGGCAACAATTTTTATAAAAGCAGACAACACTTACGGTTTCCATGTTTAACTGAAATCAGACCACTGTGCACGAAAACACAAGACAAAAACTTTCAAGCGAGCTGTTAAAAGAACCGCACGAGAGCAGTCTGCACGCTGAGAAATTTAGACTTTTGTGTGGGAGAGCGAAAGAGAGAGAGAGAGTGAGAGCAAAAAGTGCAGTTTATGTGCATGCAAAAAACAACACCAAACACCACTGCGAACAACGCACAAAAAGGGAGAGTAAACAAAACACAAAGACAAAAAATGCAAAATACTTTGTATACCATATTTATTTTAACTGCACAAATCACAAAAGAATCACTCTCGAAGCGAACGGATCTTTAATAATTATGTTTAAATATAAGATAATTAAAGAAGATTATTAAAAACCACGGCTGGTTTGACAAACACAAAATAAAAACCGGGGCGCAAAAAAAAAAACACGACCGTTCGCTTTGAAAGCTAATAGATATAATATAATAATATAAACCAATTTTTCTGTGACCAAGCATTGCAGACTAGAAAGTTTAGGTACGAAAATAATTATCTGTTTTAATCTAATCAGAATTGATTTTAAATTTATACCATTTGAAGATTATCAACCCTTCCAAATTATTTTATTCCCGATGACGGCGATGTGCAATCATATTTAGACCACATACAAATTTTTCCCAATTTTGATAAGCCTGATGCTTTTGGACAACATTTAAATGCCGATATAGCGTCTTTAATAGGAGAAACTAGAATGCTTTTTGAGGCCCTCCTTTCTATGCAAGCTCAGACTAATAGCACAAGTAGTAATGAAAACGGTGAGACAAAAGTATTTGATCTAGCTACAGAACTTTTAATAAATACACCGGATGAGATAAACTATGAACAGACGGCAAAAATTATTGGAATTTATTCTAATAAATTATTAGAAGTTGTCTTACTTCAAGAAATTGAGCGCTATAATAAACTTCTTGTCGACATGTCCACTCAATTACGTGACTTAAGACGTGGAATACAGGGACTTGTTGTAATGAGTTCGGACTTAGAGGATATTTATGTAGCTGTCTCTGAAGGAAGCCATTCTGCCATTACAATGGTTAAAAGGTAAATAAAATTATATTAAAAAAATGTTGTTCATGTTGTATATCTATCTCCAGCATATAATTCATTGAAACCATTAGCGGCATGGGCTAGAGACTTAATACATCGTGTAGGACATTTTAATAGTTGGGCGAAAACACTCCGCTCTCCAATATTATTTTAGCTCGCAGCTTATACGTTTCCACACGGATTTGTTACAGCAGTATTACAAACATCAGCTCGAGCCACCAAAACACCAATTGATGAACTGTCTTGGGATTTCTATGTGTTTGTTGAAGAAGATACTGCCGCAGCTCGTATGATAAGAGAAGGAGGAGGTGTTTACACTCGAAGCTTGTTTTTGGAGGGTGCCGGATGGTTGAGGAAAAACCAATGCCTTCAGGATCCACTTCCGATGAAACTAATTTCTCCATTACCAGTAATACACTTTAAACCAGTAGAAAACCTAAAAAAACGATGTCGTGGTGTTTACCAGTGCCCCGCATATTACTATCCCGTTAGGTCAGGATCATTTGTAATAGCCGTGGACTTAAAGTCTGGTAATGAAAAGGCTGACTACTGGATAAAGCGAGGTACTGCACTTTTATTAAGTTTAGCAAACTAATAATAAAATAACTGGTTTATTTAATAAATTTTGAAAAATACTTGTTGAAGCGTGTAGGGGTTGTACGGAGACAGCATGACTTCAGTTCCACATCCACCATATTATTGCCTTCGATTATTATTATTAATATTAAGTGGGTTTCTATGTGTACTGCGACCCAGTAGGATCTATTGTACTACCCCTTCATGACTTAAAGATCTCCCTGAAGTCCAATGCACTGTATAAAAGCCAGAATTTTATTGGGGTTCAGGGCTGCAATTGTTTCCCGTGGGACTACATACATGCCCAGGAGTCTGTTCCTCCTGATGGAAAGCGCCGTGCAGTCACATATAATATGTGCAGAGCTCTCCTCCTCCATGCAACAGAAGCGACAGAGTTCACTGTCTACAATGCCAATCTTATGCAAATGACTGCGACGTCGGCAGTGCCCCGTAAGAAGGTCAGTTAAAATGCGCAAGGTGTTTTTCCCGTGTGTCATTAAGGTCTTGAATCTTTTGTGGTTATATTCACGAAGGAGAATCTTAGACTGCCTAAGTCCTGGTAGGTGTTCCCAGAAGGACAGACGTTTTTCTTCCTCTATTGACTTAGTACTCCCAGTACTCTGTGGTGACCAACACCACAGAATGGTTCGGGCCCAATTAGAGGGTTCTCTGCCCCTTTCCTGGCTAGGTTATTTCCCGGGATGTTGTTGTGACCCGGAACCCACCTTATTGTGAGTTTGTTGACAGCTCCCAGTTTGTCTAGGGCTGTCCTCACTTGATTTAGATGTTATCTTAGCTTTGCTGAGCGCCTTAATGGCTGCTTGACTATCAGACAGTATAGCAATGTCCTTACCACGATAGTTCCTTTGCAGATTAAACCTCACACAGCGTCCAATAGCACAGACTTCAGCTTGAAAAATGCTGGTGTATCTGCCCATTGATTCGTGGTATTTTAACCTGGGCCTACAACCCCCAGCCCACTCCCTCGTCGGTGAGGGATGCGTTTATATACCACTTTATTGTTTGTGGTTTCATAGGGTGTACTTTCCCCAGGGTTGTCCAACTGTTTTTATTACTGAGATGAGTGCTGAAGTTCTGAGCGAACCTGTGCTTAGCTGGCATCTCATCCCTTGGGTGCATCAGCAAAGGTATTGCACCATTCGCTGGTCATGTTGAGGCCCAGTTAATTGATATCGCAGAGTGTTTCCTTATATTTACCTCTGGCTATAATGACAATATCGTCAGCATAGCCTTGGCAAAGTATACCTCTGCGGGTCAGTCTGTCCATCAGCTCGTCTACCAGCAAGCTCCACAAGAGAGGCAAGAGGACACCACCTTGGGAGCATCCCCTTGTGGTAGATACTGTGGACGACTGTCCTCCTATAGTGGCCATGGCTCGCCTAGATGCCAGTAGTGATTTGATCCATCTACTGGTTGTTGCATCTAGTCCTCTTCTTGCCAGGGATGCGTTGACCGCCTCATGAGAGGTATTGTCGAATGCACCCTGTATGTCTAAGAAGGCACTTCCTTATGAGTAAGTGGATCCTCAATAAGGCTTTCCAGGTGATATAGGGCAGTATCAGTTGATCTGCCCGCCCTGTAGGCATGCTGCGTCCGTTGCTCTAAAAGCAGAGTGCTTCTAATGCTGACATCCACTAACCAACGTTTTTAGCAAAAACGATGTCAAGCTGATAGGTCTGAACTACTTCGGATCAGTGATGTCTTTCTTTCGAGCTTTTGGAATGAAGACCACTTTTGCTATACTCCAGGCAATAGGTATGTGTCCTAAAGCTAGACTGCTGATCAGTACTTTCCTGATCGGCACTGCGAGCTGATTTAGCGCTCGTTGTAGCAGGATTGGCTGAATGCCATCTGGACCAGGAGATTTGTAGGGCTGGAATATACCAATTGCCCATCTTAATCTCCCTCTGTTGTCACTATGGATTTTGCTTTGGTCCAATCAGTAGCAAACGGTCAATTTTGAGCCGTAACCGGGGTATTCCCATCCGTTTGAAGCGTGCTTCCCGGAAAGTGAGTTGCCAGTAGTAGCTTAAGTTTCTCCTTACTTCCTATAGTATAGGAGTTATCCTCCGTACGTAGTGTCTGATTTGATTCTGGAACTCCTTTGGAGATTGCTCTGTGAAGTCTTGCGCCTTCACATGTGTTTACTATTGCCTCACAGAAGGTTCTATAGTTCCTTCGTTTGGCTTTCCTGATCTCATGGTTATACATAGTCAGTTTATTCCGGTAGGCATCCCAGTTCCCTTCTCTTTTTGCTTTGTTAAAGAGACGCATGGTCGCTTTCCGTAACTTCTCCAATTGGTCGTTCCACCTCGACCAAGGGAGCAGTTTTCTATAAACGCGTTAGTAAGACACGAGTTAATATCTTCTACGGCGGCCTCCAGTTCTAGAGTGGTACGTAGTTTCCCGGTTACCCCAGAAGCTGGATTCCGCAGTAAGGAGGCATTGAACCCTTCCCAGTTCGTATTCCTGGGATTGCGCCTACGCTCGCTTCATTCTAGATTTAGCCCTATGTTAAAACGAATAATTCTGTGATCTTACATTGACTCCTCAGGAGATACGTGCCAGTCGCTTATATGCGAAGCCACTGATCTGCTGGAAAGTGTAATGTCCAGAACCTCAGATCTTACCCTGGTAACAAACGTCGGAACATTGCCGACATTTAGGATTTCTAGATTATTATTCAAGATAAATTCTAAGAGTGGCTCACCTCTTTGATTTACGTCGCTGCTGCCCCATATCACGTGATGTGCATTTGCATCACATCCGATGATGATGGATGAGTGTGTCCTCTTGCAGTATTCTGCCAGTGCAGTGATTTCGGGCGGTGGGCACGCCTCGTCACCGGCAAAGTACACCGATGCCACCACAGTCTTCTTGGCTGCTCCCACATCTTCTACCACGATCGATACACAGTCCCGCGTGAGAAATTCTGTAAGTATATAATAATTAATAGTTCTACATGCCAGGATACAGGCTCTAGGGCTAGAGGCGCGTTGATCCCAAATTACCTTGGCGTTCTTCACGTACAGTCTTTTTATTCCCTGGTTATACCAGGGTTCCTGTACCAGGGCTAGCCCAAGACGTTGTTTGGTGAACAACCTTGCCAGCACAGCCGAGGCCGCCTTGGCGCGATGGATGTTCACCTGAGCTATCCCTGTACTTCCGACCATTAGATGATCGGCTCCATCGTCGGCGTTGATGATCTGGAGATACCCAGATCACCATCCACCGGTATCGCTTCTTCCTTACTCAGCTGGTCTGGTTCCATGCCTAGCTCCTGAGAGCATAACGGGGTCTGATCCCCCATCTCGATGATGGTCGCATCAAGATCCTCATCATCCGCCAGATCCTCGCTGGATTCGGAGAGCTTATTGGGCTTCTCCTTCTCCGCGGAGACTGGTGGATTTCGAGGAGTCTCGACGTGTCTTGGGCCGGATTTCATCGCTTTAGCCTTCTTTAGACCACAAACTGAGATGTCTCCAAATCTGAAGCTCAGCTTGTGGTCCCTAGAGATAATCTTGGCGCATGAGTTGTCATCAATGCCAAGGCTGAGGAGGGAGCCACCACCCTCATTCTTCCTTGATATGAGACGCCAGTTCTCAGTTCTCATTTTGTTTCTTGATCAATTCCATGATCCACTTTGTTGTTTTGTCCCCTGTCCTGGGTCAGAAGATGGTCATGTTGTGTGACGATGTCAGGTTGTCGCCCATCCTTACCTCCAGGGAGACGACGCTCCACTTACTGAGGCTGGGGACTGCTGATTGCAGCCACTCAGCAGTGGTTTCGTTGCGGCAGTCCACTATCAGGTGGCCCACCCTGAAGTGGATTCCTCCAAACTTGATTGGAGAATCTCAACCGGAGAGGACTATTTCCTCCAGTAGTGCGTCCTCGAGCTGTGAGAGGTTCTCACTGCTGGGGATAACTTTGGGGTACCACTCTGGTACGACCGCAACCTTAATGGACCCAGTACCTCAGTTGCCTTTGCTGCTCTTGAGGTACTTGGGCCATCGAAGTAAGCAGTTATTGGCCTGCTCTTCTCCACCTTCTGCATCTTAGGCGTTTCCGTTGGAGGCGTCAGGTTGGTGTTTGCCCGCTTTGAAGCAGAGTTGGGCTTTTGCTCTAGCGGCTGCGGTGTCTTGGCCAGAGACAAAGCTTCTGCGGGTGACTTGACCTGCTGAAGGTAACGAAGTTACCACTTCGTTCTGGCCCCGCTCACCCCCTTACGGTTAGGGTCATCCCGGGCCCCAGGCTGACCAAGTTGCGGTAATGGGTTTTTAGCCCGTCCCGCTTGGGCGGCTTGGACCACATTCGAGTGACTCGGTGTGGCTGCCCGATACTTCCCTCCCGCAACTGGGCGTGCTTGTGCCGTTGGCGCACTCCGTTTAGGAGCATTTTTTGGTGTTACCACCGAAGTAGGCCGCTCTCCGTCAAGGAGACGGTCCTCGTAATGTCTTGCGACATTTCCAGCAGTCAAGGCCTGCGGTACTTTAAACTTATTAGGTCTATTGCTCATAGTACCCACGAGTTGCAGAGAAATAAAAGTCCGCTCGGCCAGGCTAACTAGACCGGGCGGACGCCACTTGCCCGGACTCTCCGTTATCGACTGGGCTAGTTAGTACACGGGCCCCCAGCCTTGCAGACTTTCGGCACGGGTCGAATGACACCTTAGTCCGGCCCGGAGGTGTGGAAATTTTTGAGAGTTACCAGCTCCAGCCCAACTACGATTAGCCAGCACTCTTAGCAGAGACATGACGTAACTAAGAGCTTGTTTCCAGCCACCCTCGCGTGGAGAGTGTAGATGCACTTCCAGTAGTGTGTCAGAATTACGGCGCGTACCACCGTTGGTGGCGCGTTGATCCCCTTGTGATACCTACTGGCGTGGCGGCCAAATTGCCTTCGATTAAATTTGGTTGAAATATATGGGTAGAAGTGTGTGAGATTTAACTTTGGGGTCTAGGATCAGTGTGCAGTAAGGTTAGTAGAGGTAAGTATTTTATGAGCTAGTATTTTTCCTAAGAATTTATAACGAAATATGGTCTGGTATCATTAACATATTGCTTGGATATTTATATATGAAAATTTACGAATTTATTAAAATTAAGACCAAAATTTAATTAAATTTTATTTGCAGGCACCTCTAATGAAGGACCGATGCGCCGAATCGCTCTAGGCCTCAGGAGTCATAGCTGGAAAGAAGTTACGGGTTTTGGCCTTGCAGGCGCAAGATGCGCGAAACTTGCAAAAATAAAAGCGCCAGTTATTTGCAGATTGAACTGAATTGATTTGAATGGCAGGGACATTCCGCCAATCGTCAGGTAGTTTGCAGATTCTTAGAAGCTACTGGCATCATTTGGCGGTGGAGTCTGCTGCTGGATCACACTTTTTTTTGATTTTTCGTATTTTTGATATTTTTCGTATTTTAATTAGTTTTTCAATAACCGCCCAAAACTGCCACGCCAAAACTTTTGTAAAATGTTTTGATATTTTCTCTTACAAAGTTGCGGTACGTCTATGTGAAACGAACTGTTTTTCTTAGTTCTGCTCGCTACGAGTTGTAAAGGCTATCGCAGAAAGTTTGTGTTCATCCCACCAAATTAATGATTTGTGTGATTTTACTGCTGACTCCTTCGATGATCGCGTTGCTTCTGCTGTGTCCTTGAAAACGGACCTCGTGCCGGCTCGAATGAGAATAGGATGTTATGGTTTCAGGGTGTATCGTCCGCGGGTTGAGAACACCTTTGATAAAAGGGGGATTTTTTTTTTAAGTCTTGTGCAGTGCCACCCTTCCCTGACCAATTGATACAACCGGTTTTTGTGACGTTCGGTATCTTATTCGGCCTTCGCGACCCTCTCCTCCCTGCCTCATCGCATTTTGAGGCGATGATGTATTTCCCATTCAGAAGCGCCGCCGGAGGAAAGGAAAAGATGACACTCCGCAGTCCTTAGAGATTTTTTCAGGCCAATGAAGCCGAAATTTGCCGACTGCTGGTGGCGTCGGGAGTCTCAGTCGTGTGTATGATTTATGTGATTAAGCAATATTTATTCCCGGTTGCAGAGGATGCAAAATGCGCGTCGGGATCATTATCAACACGTATGTCTCTAGCCTAATTATCGTGTCACTAAAATGTTACAGCATATGTACTCAGCTTTTTGTAGTGAGGGGGAATGACCTATTGCGATAAACCTTATAATAGATGTCATCAGGGATGAGAATTAAAAGGCAAATGACAATTTGCTAAAATGACCAGTTCTCATCCCTGATGACATCCATTATCCTCAGAAAAGCTGAGTACATCCGCTGTAACATATAAAGTGAAGTGATGATTAGGCTAGAGACACACGTGTTGATAATGACATCTCTTGACAAGATGACAGCAACTCTGCAGTCCATAAAACTACATAAAAATCTTTCGACTGTGTAACAACACAAATGAGGCTAATATGGAAATTTGTAGTGAAGCAATCAAGTATAAGATGACCTATTGCGACCAAGCTTATAATGGATGTCATCGACCAAATAGCTGAAGTCTCGTTCCTGGAAACAACAAACAATATGCTAAGTACTGGGGAAATAAACTTATTTAATTCAGCTGAGCTTGAACGCCCGGCAAAAAAAAAATGGGGTTCTTCAAACAACTGAAGCACTGTATTCCTATTTTATTTTAAATGTGCGCGATTTTCTTAATGTAGCACTTTGTTTTAGCCCAATCGGAAAAAATTTTTCAAGTTTTATAAGGCAATATCCGGCTTTGTTAAGTTCAACAACACCAAACTGGTTTAGATTTTGGCCACAAGAAGCCCTTTTGGAAGTAGCTTCGCATTTCCTAATCGGATTTCCATTAAACGTAGTGTTTTCTGGAAAAGGGGACGAAAAACATCGAGAAAGTTTGGTTATAAGCACAGAAACCCACCCTATGTTTTTTCAGTACTTCACTCAAGTGTTGCAAAAATGTCGGAAAATATGTATATAGAAGTTAAGCGATATAACTATGCAACCTCACCAAATTATTTGCAGCTTGTAAGTGGCTTTAAAAAACTCCTAGAAAAAAAAAGATTAGAAGTATCAACTGCTTCAAATAGATAGATTTCAAAAATTTCTGAAACTCAGGAAAAAGTATCCTTAATGTCTGACGAGCTTAAAGCTGGCTCTGAACAAGTTAAAATACTTGCTAGATAATGTGAAGATTTTATATTGTAGTATGTGCCTATGCAATATTAAGAACAATTAAATAAAATAGCATACTAACATATGGCAGCACTTTGTTGCTACGTTTATGTTTATGTTTATGTTTATGCAAGCAGTAAGGCCCAGGGCGGATGTAACATGATCGCACACTTGAAGGCCACAAAGTATAAGTGCATGGTCAGCATTCCCACGCCGACCAAATGCATAATACATACGTACATACATAGCTCGCTCTCCCGATAAGCCCGATAAGCCTAGATATATAAGATATACATAAGAACGCCGCTCCGCCGCTGGCGTACCCGGCAGCGCAGCTACGCGGATTAGCCTAAGACCAAATATATTCAAAACTGACAAATCAGACACTCTGAAGACGTTGAGCTGGCAGAACCATTTCTGCCAACTAAAAATACAAGAAAGAATTCAATAAACCTAAGTCAGCCTGACGGCTGCAACTAACTACAAAAAGGACTTGTGTTATTATTTGGAGATTTCTTTACATGGCGACCGTGACAGTCGTCCAACGCTGGGCGAATTGACTAAAGCAGTTAAAAACAAAAAAAGGAAAACTGGACTGGAAGAAGACCCATCACCAAGGAATAATTAAATGGAATTTCCAAAACTAAGGAAAAATCTGAGTGAGTAGAGTTCTATTGAGTATGGGAAAACACCGTGGCGGTTTAAAAACTAAGCTGAATAAACGTATAGCCCACGTAAGGTGGCTAATATACAGTCAAAAAACGCCACCGGTTTGGTCGAAAGCTCTAAAGCTACATGCAGAGCTAGACCACTTGCTGCAATATCAGCAATAGATAAATACCCAAAAACTCACTCAGATAATATTAAAAATATACCCAAAACTAATGAAGTTCCAAAATACAAGGCATGTCCAGCACCAGCACTAACAAAGCCGAAGAAGTCCTGCCCCCCTGGCTGCGAAGGAATCTGGAGTACTCACTGCCTGGGGACTTGTGAGCAGCCATCAACATCGACAGCGGCCAAGCAATAGACAGCAGCGAGGGAGTGTCAACGTGCCACCCCCGGCGACGACCATCTGACACCTGATGAGCAGCAGCAGAACATTAAATAAATAACAATAAATATAAAATATATATATAAGAAAATTGTAAGAAATATTGTAAAACGGAGCATAAACTACTATGCCCTGTTAACCCAATATGGCCCGTGAAGCCATAGCTAGAATCAGGCAGGCAATAATGTAAAGTACAATTTTTTTTTTTTTCTTTCGAACATTGGCAAAAATTTTAGAAATAAATAATTCCAAATGTCTATAGAGACAAATGGAATAAGTAAAACTAAAAATATAAAAAATAATATAAAAATATAAATATAAATAAAGATTCTCTACCAAAATATAAAATTAGTATACCCAAAATGGGTCTAATATGGTAGACACTAAAACTGTGGACTCTACAGCTAATGTTATTAATAAAGTGGAAGTCCAAAATGCGGATTTGTTCTGGATAACCATAATACTAATTGTAATTGCACTAATTATGGTATCCAATGCATTAATAAAAATATACAAATTGCACAACAAGTGTCTTAAGAAACGATACCGTAGCACTGCTAACGGTTTAGATAATATTTAAGGAAGATTTTGAAGAAACTCAATTATGAATGAAAATATGAAAAAAAAAATTTTTTTTGAAGAAAAATCTATTTATTTTATCTAGATTAGAACCTAAAAATACAAATGCATAAATTTGAAAGTATGAGTATACAACAGCATGGACTGGGAAAAGCTTATTGATCAGATAAAAGATTCAAATGAAAATTTCAGAAAATCTTATAAATGCTTAACGCAAAACAGATCAATACAAGCTGTAACAATTAATAAGAATGCCCAAACCTTGGTAAATAGTTATAATGAAGTCAGAGAACTGATCCAACAAAATAGAATGAATTTGGACAGCAAACAGTGTGCTAAAGTTTCGGAACTACTGGTGACATAAGGAGAAAAATTAATATTTATAAAAAATAAATTCAGCCTCCAGATAGAAATTTCGACAATAGTAAACACTCCGCTAAGAACAAATTTGAATGAAGACAGCACTAACTCTGACGAAGAAAATAGGACTATAGTCAAAGAAGATATTAAAGAGGAAGATCTTCACGATCTAACTTTACCAGCAAAATTAATGCTGAAGGACGAAGATAAAACAAATAACGCAGCTGACTCCGAAAATAAATTAACCATGGCAGAACAAGCAGCAGCCATTAGGTCGTACATTAAGGAAGTCGCTTGCGCAGTGCCAGAATTTGATGGGCAAAAGATCCATTTACAAAGATTCATTAAGGCAATCAAATTGGTAGACCTAGCTAAAGGACAATTTGAAGACATTGCAGTTGAGGTCATTAAGTCAAAAAGTTGGCACAATTTTGAACTCAGTTGACAATGAAACGACGATTCCGGCAATTATAAACAAATTGCAGAAAGTAGTCGTAGGTGAAACATGCAGTAATGTCTAGGCAAAACTATCAACAGTTCAGCAAAGAGGTAAAACTGCAATGCAATTTACCGCTGAAGTTGATAGACTGAGAAAGCTATTAGAAGCTTCCTTTATCGATGAGGGTATACCTCTCGAACATGCCACTGGTCTAAGTACTAAAGAGGCAATTGACACAATGATAAATCGTGCTGAGCACGAAAGTATAAAAACAGTACTGGAAGCAGGGACTTGCACCACTATGGATGCAGCGATAAGCGCATACATAAGAACGAGCGCAAGAGTTACCGGTGACATCAATAAAGTGATGTAATTTAGAGGTAACATATCCAACAGAGGATACGGAAATACCAATAGAGGTGGTAACCGAGGTAGAGGCTTCAATAACAATAGTAATAGAGGCAACTACAATAACGGTTACCAAAATAACGGTTACCAGAATAACGGTTACCAAAACCGCTGTAATGGAAATAATAATAATAACCGCTATAATGACTATAACAGAGGCCGCAATAATGGAAATAGAGGCCGTAACAACAATCAGAATAACTGTAACGGAAATAATGCAAATGTACGAGTAATCCAAGATCAGGGAATCTCGCAACAGCCTTTATTCAGTAGAAGAAGATCGTAGAGTATACACCATCAATTATAATCTCAACATATTTTCTACATTCATTCATGCCGAAACAGGCGTAAAACTAGTCTTCGAACTGAATGAAGGCTCGAGAGATATAACATCTTTCTCAACTAACAATGGCTCATATCGTTTCAAGCGATTGCCATTTGGTTTAAAAAAAGGGCCTAATTCATTCCAAAGAATGATGACTATAGCATTCTCCGGAATAGAACCGTCTCAGGCATTCCTTTATATGGATGTCTTAATAGTCATGGGTTGTTCCGAAAAACATATGCTTAAAAACCTGACTGAAGTTTTTGGTAAATGCAGGGAATACAACCTTAAGTTACATCCTGAAAAATGTTAATTTTTCATGCATGAAGTCACCTTTTTGGACATAAATGCACAGACAAAGGAATTTTGTCGGATGACAAAAAAATATGATGTCATTCAGAACTACCCAGTTCCACTTGATGCGGACAGCGCTAGACGTTTTGTAGCATTTTGCAATTACTACAGACGTTTTATCAAAAATTTCACCGACCATTCGCGGCACATAACAAGATTATGTAAAAAGAATGTTCCATTCGAGTGGACAGATGAATGTCAAAAAGCATTCATACATTTAAAATATCAGCTAATTAACCCAACACTCTTGCAGTACCCAGACTTCAGCAAAGAATTTTGCATAATAACAGATGCAAGCAAGCAAGCGTGTGCGCAGTTTTAACTCAAAACCATAATGGCCACCAACTCCCAGTTGCCTATGCACCAAGAGCTTTTACGAAAGGTGAAAGCAATAAGAGTACAACAGAACAAGAGTTAGCAGCAATTCATTAGGCAATAGTACATTTTAGACCATACATTTACGGAAAACACTTCACTGTGAAAACAGACCATAGACCATTGACATATTTATTCTCGATGGTGAACCCCAGTTCTAAATTAACAAGAATAAGGCTTGAATTAGAGGAATATAATTTTACGGTAGAGTATCTAAAGGGCAAAGACAATCATGTAGCTGATGCGTTATCAAGAATAACCATCAAAGAGCTAAAAGAAATAACTGGAAATATATTAAAAATCACTATAAGATTTCAAAGTAGACAAAAATCCTGCGCAGGAAAAGAAAAATATGGGCAAAAAAATATTAAAGAATTTAAAAGTACTACGCTACGTAGTAGTAGTAGTACTCTACTTATCCCGGTGACCCAAATAAATAATGAAAAAGAAGCTATATTGTCTACACTACATAATGATCCAATACAAGGAGGGCATACAGGCATTATAAAAACCTTGGCCAAGGTCAAAAGACATTACTACTGGAAAAATATGAGTAAATACATAAAAGAGTACGTAAGAAAATGCCAAAAATGCCAAAAAGCAAAAACAACAAAGCATATAAAGACCCCAATGACTATAACCGACACACCAGAACATGCTTTCGATAGAGTTGTCGTGGACACAATTGGTCCACTACCTAAGTCAGAAAATGGTAACGAGTACGCAGTCACTCTCATATGTGATTTAACCAAGTACTTAGTTGCCATACCAATAGCAAATAAAAGCGCAAAAACAGTCGCAAAAGCTATATTTGAATCTTTTATTCTAAAGTACGGTCCAATGAAGACATCATAACGGACATGGGAACAGAGTATAAGAATTCAATAATTACTGACCTATGTAAATATTTGAAAATAAAAATTATAACATCAACAGCTCATCACCACCAGACAGTTGGAGTAGTAGAAAGAAGTCATAGACCTTTAAACGAGTATATACGATCCTACATATCGGCGGACAAATCCGATTGGGACGTATGGCTTCAATATTTCGTATACTGCTTCAACACGACCCCATCTATAGTACATAATTACTGTCCATATGAATTAGTTTTCGGTCGAACAAGTAATTCACCAAAACATTTTAATAAACTACATAGCATAGAACCAATATATAACATAGATGATTACGCTAAGGAGAGTAAATATAGGTTAGAAGTAGCATATGCTCGAGCAAGAAAACTGCTTGAAGCACATAAAGAGAAAAATAAGGAAAATTACGACTTAAAAGTAAATGACATAGAGTTAGAAGTAGGAGATAAAGTTTTACTAAGAAATGAGGTAAGTCATAAATTAGACTTTAAATACACAGGGCCCTATAAGATAGAAAGCATAGGAGATAATAACAATATTACGCTACTTACTAATAAAAATAAGAAACAAGTAGTTCATAAAGATAGATTAAAGAAATTTCATTCATGATTGATTTTAAACTTATATTTTCCTTAATCATTATTACAAAATTTTCCATACACTATGTATATTTTTATTTTCGCATTAAAAAATCAACTTTTATATTAATAATACTATTGTTGTTCAAACAAAAACACAAAAAAAAAAAAATATTACACAAAAAAAAAAAAATAATTTGCATTTAATAATTTAAATAACTTCACTAGGTTACGTTATTTTTCAAAAGGAGGGAGATGTAGTATGTGCATGGTCAGCATTCCCACACCGACCAAATGCATAATACATACGTACATACATAGCTCGCTCTCCCGATAAGCCTAGATATATAAGATATACATAAGAACGCCGCTCCGCCGCTGGCGTACCCAGCAAATATATTCAAAACTGACAAATCAGACACTCTGAAGACAGACAGACACTCTGGCAGAACCATTTCTGCCTACTCTAAAATCAAAAGAAGAAATTTAATAAATATAAGTCAGCCCGACGGCTGCATTCAACTTAAAACGGACTTGTGTTCTTAATTGGAGTTCATCATTACACCACCTTTCTCTCTCTCCAGAAAGCGATTCTACCAAAATTATGGCACGCTCCAGTTGTTTTCTTAGTCGTTCTTCCTTGGCACGCAATTCATTAAGCAGGTTAGTTTTTTCTTCAAGCTGGCGGTAAAGTTCTTCAATGACAGCTTGTAGCTCTTCAAGTTTTTTTTTTTGCCGCAGCTAAAGCAGCTTGCTTTTCCTCAAGTGACTTCATTGCACTATCTAATTTTTCCTGCTTTGGAGCGACTATTCGGTAAACTTTTCCGTAATTTTCTATGGCCATTATCCATTGCATCAATGATTTGCACGCAAGAGACACAACAGCCACTTTATCGGGTTCTAACTCAGGATTTTTTGTATAGATTGCAATACGTTTAATAGTTTTTTTGGAAATATGATCTCTATCAAAGTTTTTTAGGTCGTTCAAAAATGTTGATTCACTTAAAACTTTTTTAGCACTTTCCCATGTTGGTTCTTTTCCAAGTATAGTAACTTATGTAGTTACCGCTTTATTTAATCACTATGTATAATATATTATTGTTTTATGCCCGTGAGCTTGTTGCGCGGGCAGAGCTGAAGTTCCAGTGTGTCCAGTCTGACGATATCAGAAGATATCGTCCTCCAGGAAAGGTCTTGGCGTTAATACTTGTTTTCGCCGTGATGACAGACCGGGCTTCATTCTGGGCGCCACATCTACTCCCCGTCCAGTGACTTCGCCAGGTGGTGAAGGTAACGGTATAAATTCAGGAGCTGCAGGTGCAGGGCTCGGTGGTGTAGGTGGCTGCGAAATCTGTTGGTCAGGCGGTGGATCCTCGTGGTGGTCTTCGCAAGCGTCAGCTTCAGCTAAGAAGGCAGGCTTGAGGAGATCGACTGATATGGCCTTCTCTTGTCCATGAATGCTGATGATGTAGAACTTGTCATCAACCCGGAGTATTACCCGATGAGGTCCCGTGTAAGGCGGCTCGAGTGGTTGGGAGATACGAATAGTGGTGCCAAAAAGCATTTCGGCTGGCGATGACTGGAGGTCCGCCTTAAACGCCGAGCGCAGCCCCAACAGAACTGTAGGCAGGAGATCCGGCCATGCTATGTGAGACTTACACATCAGGGCGGCCTTAAGGGTTCGGTGCCATCTCTCCACAATGCCATTTGACTGAGGGTGATATGCGGTTGTACGAATCCTTTCGGCTCCAATTAGTTTAGCCAGCTCAGCAAACAATGAGGATTCAAATTGAGTTCCCTGGTCCGTTGTTATAATGAGTGGGCAGCCAAACATGCAGATCCACTGTGTATACAGAGCTGTCGCGACAGTCTCCGCGGTGATATTGGATAGTGGAATAGCTGCAGGCCATCTGCTGAAGCGGTCGATGATGGTGAGACAGTAGCGTAAGTTACGGATTGTGGGAAGTTCAATCAGATCGACGTGAATGTGCTCGAAACGATTGTCAGGAACATCGATCTTCTCCACCGGGCTGCGTGTGTGGCGATGGATTTTGGCCCGCTGGCAAGGAACGCATTGTCGAGACCAGAGGGTGGCATCACGGTTAATTGCTGGCCAGACAAACCGCTGTTTAAGTAATTTCGCAGTTGTACGGCCGCTGGGATGCGCCAATCCATGTACTGCATCAAAAGCTTGGCGTCTCAGACTTTTGGGTAAATATGGCCGCTCGCGTCCACCCGAGATGTCACACCAGATGTCTAGGTTGTCGATGTTCCTAACTTGTAGAACCAGGGACGTGGTTTGAGAGAGCTCAGCCATTTCATCGTCGGTTTGTTGGGCCTCGAATATCGCTTGAGCACTGAAGCTAGACGGCATGCTTATGGTGTTGATGCGTGAGAGGGCGTCTGCCACTGCGTTGTTTTGCCCGGGATTGTACACTATCTCCGTTGAGAATTGGGAGATAAAATCCAATTGGCGGAGTTGTCGAGGCGATGCTTTGCTTGCTTTCTGCCTGAAAGCGTATTGTAATGGTTTATGGTCGGTTTGGATGATGAATGGACGACCCTCTAGAATGTGCTTGAAATGGATGATACCAGCGAAAATAGCCAGGAGCTCGCGATCATACGTGCTGTAGCCTTGCTCTGCCGGAGATAGTTTCCGCGAGAAAAACCCGATGGGACGCCAAACGTTGCCGACTAGTTGTTCGAGAGCAGCACCGATCGCTGTATCGGAGGCGTCCGTTTTAAGGGCGAGGTGAGCCGATGGGGAAAGGAACGAAGAGCACGTGGCACGTAAAATTCCTTGCTTGCAGGCCTGGAATGCACTCTCCGCAGGGCCGGTCCAGGCTATTTCGGGCTTTTCATTTTTGGTTGCGCCTTTTAGGTAGTCTGTGAGCGGGATTTGAGCCTGAGCCGCGTTTGGGATGAGGTGTCGGTAATAGTTGACCATTCCCAAAAACCGGCGCAATTCCATGATAGTTTGAGGCTTGGGAAAATTGTTGATTGCTTGCGTGCGCTCAACAGGGGGCTTGAATCCGCTCGCGTTGACTTGGAACCCTAAGAAAATAACCTCACTTTTACCAAATTGGCACTTTTTAGGGTTAATTTGGAGGTGGTTCCTCTGCAAAATCTCAAAGATTGTCTGGAGGTGCTTCAAATGCTCCTCATGCGTTGTGGAGAACACGATGATGTCGTCCATATAGCATCCTACGAATGGAATGCCACGAAGCAGGTTGTCCATGTGGCGCTGGAAGGTTTGCGCTGCATTGCGGAGTCCGGGTGGCATGCCGACAAACTCGAAAAGGCCGAACGGTGTAGTGACGGCTGTTTTCGGAATATCATCTGGAGCGACTGGGATCTGGTGGTAGGCACGCACCAAATCGATTGTGGAGAAAACCGAGCATCCATGCAGACGTTGAAGAATGTCTTCCCCATGGGGAATCGGATAGCGATCTGGAATAGTGAACGCATTAAGTTTGCGATAATCCCCAGTAGTACGCCATTCGTTGCTCCCCTTGGGGACCAAATGAATAGGACTGGCCCATTGACTGCTGGAGGGACGAATCACTCCTTGCTGGAGTAAGAGATCGAAATCTCGGCGTGCCGCTTTTAATTTTTCGCCTGTAAGCCGTCTTGGCTTGTCGAAAACAGGTGGGCCAGTTGTTTGAATGCAATGCGCAACCTCGTTATGAATGCGGGTTGCTAAAGGCTCATTAGGACGTGTGATCTGCACAAAGCGACTAAGAAGATTGGAGTACGGGCGATCTATTCCACTGGAACTTTGCACGTTGATTGTAGAAACGTTGTAGAGTTTTGCTTCTGCAACTTCTCCTTTGGTCGAAACAGCTTTTGAGGGATCCATAAGGCGTTTACCCTTGAGGTCGAGGATGAGGCCGTGGTGCGTGAGGAAATCTGCTCCGATGATTGCTGATTGGACGTTTGCAACGACGAACGACCAGGTGAAGTTACGCCGTAGGTTGAGACCAAAAGTTAGATTTAGCGTGCCGTAGGTATCAATTATAGACGTGTTGGCCGCGTAGAGTTTGAAGTCGTCTTTGCGACGATGCAATCCCTTGATTATCGAAACAGGTATAAGTGAGATGACTGATCCGGAGTCGATAAGGAATTTTATGTGGGTATTACGATCGATTATGTGAAGTCGGTACTCCTTTGAGAGGCGAGTGCTTGGAGGTCTGCTGTCACTAGTCGCCTGAACAGGTGACAGCTTCTTTAGTTTCCCTGCTGTGGCACCCAGGCACAGGGCGAGAAGCATTTTCGTGCATTAGGTCCGAATTTGGCATGATAAAAGCAGACACGTGGTGCTCGGAGTTGCTGCTGGTTGCTGAGGCTGCATGTTCTGCAGAAGAGTTAAAGAGGCCTTGATGGCAGCGATGTCGCGTTTCAAGTCGTCCACGACACTTGTGCCAGCAGCCGGCGCGTATTCGCGGGTTTTTTTTTTTTTTTTTATTATTCGACTTACGGTAGGAAAATTAAAATCTTCTAAAGATACCACCTACTGTCCGTAGGTGGCATGCACGATTCATAAGCCCTATTGGAATTATGCCTACGTACTAAAACAAAGACCTCCGCGTGCTCTTCAGTCCTTACTCGCTCACCGGGACTGCCAGTCAAGGTATGACTTCGGTGAGCAGGATGTGAGGCCAGGTCGCACTCCCTGCCTTCAGTGTAGTCCATGGTGGCTCCTCCTTCCACCCTTTAGTTGATTATTACGACGAGCCGGGAACTCTGGGGTAAAATTCTTCGCCCGCCGTCACCCAGGGCGCCAGTTTGGGCTTAGACATCCGCTCTGTTGGCCATCTCGTCTGATCGGACACGCTTCATCATATTAATGATAAGGCTGTGTCCCAGCTCCCAAGCCTCGCTGTTCGCCAGCATAGCCGCGAACAAGCCACTAGGGCTGAACGGGGTACCTGACAGCGTCTTTAGCTGCTCCCTCTCCGCCGTGAACCTGGAGCAGTGCATTAGCACATGTTCTGCTGTTTCCTCACCGTCGACGCAGAACATGCATCGAGCTGACTCTACGTGACGGAACCGGAGTAGGTAGGCCCGGAAGCAGCCATGGTCCGTAAGAAACTGGGTTAGGTGGTAGTCCAAGCATTTGTGCTGGCACTCTGCCCAAACCGTCAACTCAGGGATGAGCTGATGAGTCCACCTCCCCCGTCGCGAAGTTTGCCATCTGCTCTGCCATTCACCTGTTAGCCACTCGTGTGCCTCTTGCTTGGAAGCGCCACTTCGCATTAGGCTGAGAGCCTTGATCTCCAGATCAATTGGCGGCAGGCCTGCCAGGGCTAGCGCCGCGTCCTCGGATATGGTCCTGAAACCTCGAATGAGCCTGAGGGCCATTGACCGTAGCACCGAACGAGCTCCTTTCAGGTATGAGCCCCTGCTAGTGGCATTGCTCCAGATTGGTGCAGCGTATAACAGAGAAGCCTTTGCTACTGAAACCAGCAGTTTCCTGGCCGGGTGTCTTGGGCCTCCGACGTTGGGCATAAGCCTAGCCAACGAAGAGGCTGTGACTGCTGCCTTCTTGCTGGCGTAGCTTGCGTGGTCCTTGAACGATAGTCTGCGATCTATCATTACCCCCAGGTACTTTAGGGACTCTTGAGAGGTCACCTGTGTGCCATTGACGGAGACCAGCATGTTCTCCACCTTTTTTCTGCTGCTGAGAAGGACTGCTTCGGTCTTGTGAGCCGCTATTGCTAGCCCGGCTTTCTCGAGCCACAGGATGGCAGCACCGATCGTAGAGTTGCATTTGTCCTCCAACCCTGCGATTGTTTTAGAGACAGCTGTGATTGCCACATCGTCAGCAAAACAGTGCAGCTCTACTCCTACGGGCCTGTTGATGCCCAAGATCCCATCGTACATAATGTTCCATAGGATTGGTCCAAGTACCGATCCTTGGGGAACACCTGCCGAAACTCGGTATCTTTTTGGGCCATCTTCAGTATCGTACCATAGGTCCCGGTCCCTAAAGTAGCTGCAAACGACTATCCTTAGGTACTCCGGGATCCCCATGCGGTTCATGGCTGCGAGTATTACGGGCCATCTGGCGGTGTTAAATGCGTTCCTTACGTCCAGAGTCACTATAGCGCAGTATTCCTTCCTGCCCCTAACCATCTATCACCAGATAGAGCGGTCTTGGCGATGTTACTAACGGCCGAAAGAGCGTCCAGTGTGCTCTTTCCTTTCCGGAAGCCATATTGATGGCTTCCCAGGCCGTTGGTGCTCTCGGTGACTGCCTCTATTCTAGTATACAGGATACGTTCGAATAGTTTTCCTACTATATCTAGTAGGCATAGAGGGCGGTAGCTGTTTGCAGCATGTGCTGGTCCCTTGCCTTTCGGCAACAGGACTAGCTTCTGGCTTTTCCACCTTGTTGGGAAGATTCCGTCCAGAAGGCATTGCTGGAAGGTGGCCCTGAAGATTTCAGGTCTACCCAGCGCCACTGCTTTTATAACAGCTCCAGGAATACCGTCTAGTCCAGGGGCTTTGTTCGGTTTGATGCGCTTGGCTGCCTCGACGACTTCAAGTTTTGTGACGCACTGGAAAACTGGGGCAGGGGCTGCCTCTGTTGGCCTCCATAGAGTGGTTTGCTTTGGGAATAGCTCGCCTACTATGTTAGCCAGGACCCCCGGGTCGGATGGGGTTGCCGCTCTCCTCCTTAGCTTGTTGGTAACGAGTTTGTAGGCGAGGCCCCAGGTATCGCTGTCTACGCCATCCTGCAGCTCCTTAAACGACCGCGCTTTGGCAGCCGCGATGCCGTGCTTGAACTCTAGGCGTTTCCTTCTGAAAGCCTCTAAGAGTTCCGCGTGGTGGGTACTGCCTCTGGCACGTTGCGCCGTTCTCCTAGCCCTGAGGCAATCAGACCTTAGTTGGCTTAGGGAGGCACTCCACCAGTAAACGGGTGGTTTGCGCTGTGCCTTATTTTTCCTAGGCATGGTTGCGTCGCAGATTCCTTCGAGCATAAACATGAGGCCTGCCGCCATACTCTCTGCGTCCCCATTTGGGATTTCCAGGGAATTGATCTGATAGGCCAGCATGGCCTAATCGATCTTCCTGGTGTCCCATGCTTTCCCGGCTGTTCTGCTCTGCCGTCTCCTGGGCATGCCCTCCGGGGAGAGACTGAAAGAGATCAGGGCGTGGTCGCTCAGCGTCATGACGTCATGGACCATCCAGTTGTTGATGTCCACTAGCCCTCTGCTGACAAAGGTAACGTCAATAAAGGACGTGCCCCTATCGATGTTGAACGTCGGCTTCCGCCCGTCGTTCAGCAGTATAAGGTCCAGCATGCCCATGGCGTCAATCACAGCTCGGCCTCTGGCGTTGGATGTCCTGCTGCCCCATTCCACTGCCCAGGCATTAAAGTCGCCGGCAACGACCTTCGGGCTTCGCCCTCTCGCATGGACCACGAGCGCCTCCAGAAACTCCTCGAACTGATCGGGGGTGTCGCTCGGCGGAGCGTAGCAGCTGTACATGTGCACGTGATTTAGCTTCGCATAAGCGATACCCCGCATAGGTAAAGCAGCCAGTTCCTGGACGTGGAGAGAGCTGCAGCATTTGATAGCTGCTTTACCTGTCTCGTCAAGAATCATGGGTGATTCTCCACAACCAGAGACGTAGGGTTCGCTTAGGAGCATGATGTCTACATTGCGCTCAGCCGCAGTCTGGGCCAGGAGGCTCTGAGCTGCTGCGCAATGATTGACATTGAGCTGTACTACTCTAATATGGCCGTGCATTGAGGTGGCTCTTGGCTTCTCTTAGGGTCGCTTTGTAGGTCGGGCACGCAAAGCTACCCGTCGGGTGGTTTCTGTCCACTTCGCTGCTACAGATCAGGCATTTTGGTGCTGCAACGCACCCCTTTGGCTTGTGCCCACGCTCACCGCATCTAAGACAGCAGTCTGCCCTGTCAATGTCCTTGCAGTTTACTGATCGATGTCCATAGCCCAAACACCTGTAGCATCTCGTTGGTCGGACGTCCTGGGTGAAACGACATCTTGACCATCCAACGATTATGGTTCCTTGTTTAAGGACTGGTATCGCCACATTCGCGTTCAGCAGCACTGAGGCTATCTGCGTGCCATGCCGCATTCTGCGAAGGCCCCTGATATCTTCAGGGTTTATCTGCAGACCCTTGAATTGGGCGACCATGCAGCTGTGGAGCTCATCTGCTGTCGTAGCCTCGTCCAAACCGCTGCAGGATAGAGCTATTTTTTGCGCTCCCGTGCGCACAGAGGCCAAGTCATTGAGCGCCGCTTCCAGGTCGCTCTTAAACTTGGGAACGCTTTCCGAAGCTTTCCCCTCTACCTCAAGCAACAGCTCACCTTTCTGCGTTCTCCGGATTTTACGTACGTGGCTGCCCAGTTCGCTAAGGCTCGGGTCCGATCTTAGCTTCCGGAGCATCTCTGCGTACGAAGCCTCTCCTGTCTTTTTTACAATGAGAGCCTCCGGTTTTTTACGCAGGCGCGTAGGCTTCACCTTGGTCCACTCTGCACCCGTGCTAGCATTCTTGGCGACAGATGCGTAGCTGCCTGGCTTGGACTCGTTAGTTCTGGATGGCGCCTTTTCTTCACCGTTGCCACCCAACGTAGGGTTGCTCGGCTTGGGCGCCTGGGCGTTTGGCACTTGCACCTTGGGTACCTGCGCCTTTTTAGAAACCTTTTTCGAAGGCTTTTGTACTTCCGTCTGGGTAGCACTGCTCTTCAAGCGGTGCTCGCTAGACGTACCTTCGTACAGCTCTAACGCCCTGGTGTTAAGGGCTGAGAGTTCGGACGCTATGCCCTTTGTCTCTCGTGTCACGTGCCGTTGGGTCTCGAAAGCGGATAGCAGGATGTTTATCTTGCCATTCATCCTGGTGAGAATGCCCCTCAGGTCCTCGTTCTGGAGAGCCGTGGTTAGGTCCGAAGACCGATGAGGGGAACCAGCTGGGGACTTCCCTCCCGTCTTTTGCGATGGCACGGCGATGTGGTCCATCGACTTCTGACTTGTCGCGGTCGTAGATGCTGTAGGAGCCAAGTTCTCCACCTCTACAGCATCGCTGCAGTCGCTAGACAACGGCGGCTGGGAGCCTGCATGCTCACCCCTCGCCACCGACGGGACTGGGATTCCGTCACCATGGGACGGGTTACCGACTCCTCTGGTGGGTGATCTCGAAAGTCGGGAGCTCCTCCTGAACGGGTCGTTGCGATCAGGGGGACTGCCCCCCACTGAGCTGTCCATCAACTGGGGGATGGCCTAAGGTTACCTAGGCGAAGCACCAGCCTTAGAAAGGGGTTCCCACGTAGGCCACGGATTTCCCCCTGGCTTTTACTGCTGGAGGTTTGGACCGCCTCGTCTCGGACACCAGAGCCTCTGCTTAGGCACCAGAACGGTGAGAGGATGATTTTTGGTCTGTCCGCGACCTTTGTGCCTTTTCTCCTTTCTTAACGACTTGTGCGCTCCCAGTAACCAGTTACAAAATTCAATTAAATTAAATTTCAACGGCTTAATTTTGAATTTAATTTTGAATTTCGCGCCCTACTGTCGCAACACAACACTGATCGCACGGTTGATCTGGCAACGCCGCCCTCTCCAGATCACCCGTTGCGCCGAGTTGGCAGCGCTATCAGCTGTTTTATCAGCTGCAACAAACAAACGCCAGCCAATATTCAAATTTACCCATTTACCTGAAACAGGCGCGCAACTAACTCGCGGGATTGCAGCGCAACGTTGTGGCGCGGCTCCACCGTGTTGTTCTGTCACCTTGCCGCACTCACCGGCCGACACAACTTCAACAATTTCGAATTTTTCGCGCAGCGTTACTTTAAGACGTCCGTCTTCACGGCGATGTAGACTTGGTCTCCCGCGCGTATTCGCGGGTGTTACCTCTGAATTGTGCCGAGGAGGACCCAGCAGCCATGACAAAAGAACCCGATTCCTCTTCCATGAGATCGTCAGCGAGTGCAGTTTGCTCTTCCAAAGTTGCTGAGCGTAGGAGCTTCAAGCCCCGTTGTACGTGCTGCGGTAGCTGAGAGAGCCAGCGGACTCGCAAGGCGTCTGCAGACGCGCGACCATCAGCAAGTGTTGTCATTTGCCGAAGGAGCTGCGAGGGCTTCTTGTCCCCAAGGTCAAGCTCCAGTAAAGCGCGCTGCAACTGTCTGTCCGGCGATTCCGTAAATCGCTTGATAATAATCTCCTTCAGGTGCTCGTATTTGTTTACTTCCGAGGGTTGCGCCAGAACATCAGATACTTCAGTCATTATATCAGCATCCAAAGCACTGATTAAATGGTAGTAGCGCGTGTTATCTGAAGAAATGCGGCTGCATTGAAATTGCGCTTCGATCTGCACAAACCATAACCGCACATTTTGCTTCCAAAATGGCGGTAGCTTGATGGTGGCAACCGTCTCGACGACAGGAATAACGGTGCTTGTGCTGTTGCCGCGTTGAATTTCACCAGAGTCAGGCGAAGTTGGCGGTGCAGGCAAACAATCTCCGGTGTTCTGCATTTTGCTTATTGCGGGGTCACCAATATAGTAACTTATGTAGTTACCGCTTTATTTAATCACTATGTATAATATATTATTGTTTTATGCCCGTGAGCTTGTTGCGCGGGCAGAGCTGAAGTTCCAGTGTGTCCAGTCTGACGATATCAGAAGATATCGTCCTCCAGGAAAGGTCTTGGCGTTAATACTTGTTTTCGCCGTGATGCCAGACCGGGCTTCAATCTGGGCGCCACACAAGTAAGATCAATACCGCTTCCATAACCTTTTCGATTTTCATTGGCGGGCGTCCATACGACTTAACTTCTGAAATGTCTTTTTTATTTAATGCATCTAATGCTTTTACAGCAGCATCTATCATAGGCATTACAACCTCCAAGTCCGCACGAGCTGTAGCTGCTAATTCGAGGCAAAATATTTCTTCCCTTCTAATAAGCACGGCTTCGGCATCCACTTTTTCCTTTTGTTCCGTTGCTTCAGTCTTTTGAATTTCAATCATGGATATAAAATCTTCACATTCTTTAGCAAGTATTTTAACTTGTTCAGAGCTAGCTTTAAGCTCGTCAGACATTAAGGATACTTTTTCCTGAGTTTCAGAAATTTTTTATTGAAATACTAGAATATTATGTATGTTAAGTTGGCAACAACTATATGCTGAAAGTTGGTCACACTGATCTGAATAAGTTCTTCTTGTTTTTCTGGAAACTTCCTTCTTCTTATGTTAACTTCCAAACGACTCACAACGGTGTCACGCTTATGTCAAATAAAACAGTTATTAAACTTTAACTAAATCGCCTCGCGTTTTACTCCACCATTTATAATAGGTTATGGGCCCAGGAGTAGTAAAGACTTTAATAATTGTGTGTGATCAAGAGGAAAATAATTATTGTATATAATTAGCTTGAACATTTTTTATAAACATGAGCGGACAAGGGCTGTGTGCGATCGACAAATTGAACGGCGAAAATTACGCAGTATGGTCGGTGCAAATGAAGAGTGTATTGGTGCACTCGGGTATGTGGTCGTTGGTGTGCGGAAGACGCGTGAAGCAGGATGGTGTCAGCAGTGGATGTCAGCATTAGAAGCACTCTGCTTGTAGAGCAACGGACGCAGCATGCCTACAGGGCGGGCAGGTCAACTGATACTGCCCTATATCACCTGGAAAGCCTTATTGAGGATCCACTTACTCATAAGGAAGTGCCTTCTTAGACATACAGGGTGCATTCGACAATACCTCTCATGAGGCGGTCAACGCATCCCTGGCAAGAAGAGGACTAGATGCAACAACCAGTAAATGGATCAAATCACTACTGGCATCTAGGCGAGCCATGGCCACTATAGGAGAACAGTCGTCCACACTATCTACCGCAAGGGGATGTCCCCAAGGTGGTGTCCTCTCGCCTCTCTTGTGGAGCTTGCTGGTAGACGAGCTGATGGACAGACTGACCCGCAGAGGTATACTTTGCCAGGGCTATGCTGACGATATTGTCATTATAGCCAGAGGTAAATACGCATCCCTCACCGACTAGGGAGTGGGCTGGGGGTTGTAGGCCCAGGTTAAAATACCACGAATCAATGGGCAGATACACCAGCATTTTTCAAGCTTAAGTCTGTGCTATTGGACGCTGTGCGGAGTTTAATCTGCAAAGGAACTATCGTGGTAAGGACATTGCTATAGTGTCTGATAGTCAAGCAGCCATTAAGGCGCTCAGCAAAGCTAAGATAACATCTAAGCTAGTAAATCAAGTGAGGACAGCCCTAGACAAACTGGGAGCTGTCAACAAACTCACAATAAGGTGGGTTCCGGGACACAACAACATCCCAACAACATAATTGGGCCCGAACCATTCTGTGGTGTTGGTCACCACAGAGTACTGGGAGTACTAAGTCAATAGAGGAAGAAAAACGTCTGTTCTTCTGGGAACACCGACCAGGACTTAAGCAGTCTAAGATTCTCCTTCGTGAATATAACCACAAAAGATTCAAGACATTAATGACACACGGGAAAAACACCTTGCGCATTTTAACTGGCCTTCTTACGGGGCACTGCCGACGTCGCAGTCATTTGCATAAGATTGGCATTGCAGACAGTGAACTCTGTCGCTTCTGTTGCATGGAGAAGGAGAGCTCTGCACATATTATATGTGACTGCACGGCGCTTTCCATCAGGAGGAACAGACTCCTGGGCATGTATGTAGTCCCACGTGAAACAATTGCAGCCCTGAACCCTGATGAACCCTGATTGGTAGTACAATAGATCCTACTGGGTCGCAGTACACATAGAAACCCACTTGATATTAATAATAATAATCGAAGGCAATAATGTGGTGGATGCGGAACTGAAGTCATGCTGTCTCCGTACAACCCCTACACGCTTCAACAAGTATTTTTCAAAATTTATTAAATAAACCAGTTATTTTAATATTAGTTTGCTAAACTTAATAAAAGTGCAGTACCTCGCTTTATCCAGTAGTCAGCCTTTTCATTACCAGACTTTAAGTCCACGGCTATTAAAAATGATCCTGACCTAACGGGATAGTAATATGCGGCGCACTGGTAAACACCACGACATCGTTTTTTTTAGGTTTTCTACTGGTTTAAAGTGTATTACTGGTAATGGACAAATTAGTTTCTTCGGAAGTGGATCCTGAAGGCATTGGTTCTTCCTCAACCATCCGGCACCCTCCAAAAACAAGCTTCGAGTGTAAACACCTCCTCCTTCTCTTATCATACGAGCTGCGGCAGTATCTTCTTCAACAAACACATAGAAATCCCAAGACAGTTCATCAATTGGTGTTTTGGTGGCTCGAGCTGATTTTTGTAATACTGCTGTAACAAATCCGGTTGGAAACGTATAAGCTGCGAGCCAAAATAATATTGGAGAGCGGAGTGTTTTCGCCCAACTATTAAAATGTCCTACACGACGTATTAAGTCTCTAGCCCATGCCGCTAATTCGTTCAGATTTTACATAATTACAAAAATATCGAATCCACATTACCCACCGGAAATCTCATCAAAAACAACAATTGTAAATTTTGCACTTAAGCAAGATGGGCTTGAAGCCCAACTACTAGGAATTATTGTTTGAAAAGAAAAACACGCCCTAGAAGTATAAAAAGACAAACTGGTATTGACAATAGCTCGAAACAAACAGACACTAATTGTACTTGATAATGAGATTTTACGGCTACTTATTGAAAGTCGAGGTTCCTTATTAGATTACGACGAGTTATTCTCAACATTACAAAAATCTCGGCAGACATCAGTGCTAGTTAAGGAGTCTCTTAGCATTGCCGAGGTAACTGAAGTGGAAATCGATGCCGCCCGACAAAAATACAAACCAGCATCGGAACGCGCATCCATTTTATTCTTTGTTTTAATGGATATGTCTAAAATTGATCCAATGTATGTTTTTTCTCTGGCAGCTTATATATATTATTATTCACACAGTCTATTGAACAAAGTCCTCGTAATCAGCTAATCCACGAACGAAAACAAAACATTAATGAATACCATTCCTATTCGGTCTACCGAAATACCTGTCGTGTCGCTTTTCGAGTGACATTAGCTACTATTTTCAATTCATATGACAGCAAAGATTCTTTCAAATGCTGGAAAGCTTTTGGAAGAAGAGTATGATTTTATTCTGAAAGGAGGTATAGTATTAGATAAGCTGGGACAAGGTGCCAACCCGGCACCATGTAAGTAAAAATAAAGAGGTGTAAAAAATATATTGTGGTGTTTGTGTCATATACCATTTCAGGGTGGATAAGTGAGCAAAACTGGGATAACAGAATTAGATAAAGTTTCTGGATTTCATGGGAAAAAAGGTTATTTTGAGCAACATTAAAAGGCTTGGAATGGTAGTATAGTCACATTAAATATGTTTTACATTAAAACATATTTAGGTTGTTTAGGTTGGTATGCCACGATCTTTCCAGAACAACTTTCTGGTATGATTTTCAACAAATTTGTGTTTTACGTTCACTACGACCGGATAGAATTTCATTTTGTTTGATACAATTTATCATTACCAAACTTGGGCCGCGTAATGTTGATCCGCCAGTTCTTGATCTCAAGGCAACTTTTGATGAATCGATTTCACAGACTCCCCTTATATTCGTTTTATCACCAGGTGTCGATCCAGCCCAATGACTCATATCTCTATCAGAATCACGTAAAATGGCACAGCGAATGTACTCACTTAGCTTGGGTCAAGGGCAAGCACCTATTGCAACAAAGCTTATAATGGATGGCATTAAGGATGGTAATTGGGTATTTTTAGCGAATTGTCATTTGTCTCTTAGTTGGATGCCTACTCTTGACAAGATGAAAGCTACTATGCAGTCAATGAAAATACATAAAAAATTTCGACTGTGGCTAAGCTCAAGCCCTTATCCGGACTTTCCAATATCTATTTTGCAAACCAGTATTAAGATGACAACTGAACCTCCTCGTGGAATCAAATCAAATATGAAACGTCTATATAACAACATAAATGAGGCTAATATGGAAAATTGTAGTGAACCCAGCAAGTATAAGAAGATATTATTCGCATTGTGTTCTTTTCATACAGTCCTACTCGAATGAAAAAAATTTTTAGAACTTGGCTGGAATGTTATTTACAGCTTTAACGATTCTGATTTTGAAGTTTCAGAATTATGGTATCTTAATGAATATGAAGACACTCCCTGGGGAGCTTTAAAGTATCTCATAGCAGGTGTAAATTACGGAGGACATATTACCGACGATTGGGATCGCCGACTCTTAATAACTTATATATAATTCCCACGGGTCCCACGGCCACACCTCCCGCCCAACCGACCGAGGGGCGCTGCCGTGTATCGTACGGCTCGATTCGCGAGAAGATATACCGCGATATAAAAAAGAGACCAGGAACGAGGAAATGAATATAATGTAAAATAACTATGTTAAATATTAGTGTTAGTAGGATCTAATTATGTAATAGAAAAGATAAAATCGATTGCTTTAATAGCGGCAGAGAGTCAAGATTACAGATAATAGGATAAAGTCTATCATAGTCAGAACTAAAACTCTGTAAGGGTCAATGATTTAAGATAAGGGGTATATAGTTTCTAGTGAATCTACTTGGAACCGAGAAGTTAAGCCGACTAATCAAGTCAGGACTCTCAACATCCCCACGAATTAGCTTACAAATAAAGACTGTTCCAAGCATAGTTCTACGGTTAGCTAGGGATGGTAAATTGATTAAAAGTAGTCCACTGGAATAAGAAGGTAATATACGGTTTGCATCCCAATTTAGGCGCCTCAATGCAAAAAGTAAGAAGTTTTTTTGGAACGATTCAATGCGGTCTGAGTGGACTGCGTATTGTGGACTCCAAACAGGTGATCCGTACTCGAGAATGGGACGGACTAACGAAATAAATAAGGTTTTAGTCAAGTAAGGATCATCAAATTCCTTTGACCACCTTTCTATAAAACCAAGCACACCCCTGGCCTTATAGAAAAAAATTTTAATTTTGGGTCCAGAAGAACACCAAGAACATCAACTCGTGTTATTCTGTCCAAAGAGCACCCACGGATGTAAGTCGTGCGTATTGGGTTGACACGACAAAAGGTCATAACTTTACACTTGGAGCCATTTAAGTCTAATATGTTATCACGGCACCATATTTGAAATCGGTCTATATCGGATTGTAAGTCCAAATGGCACGAAGTGTCCTTGTACTGGAGGCATGATTTAACATCGTCTGCGTACATAAGTACACGCGAATGTTTTATTATTAAGGGAAGTTCGTTAATGAATAAGGTAAAAAGAAGCGGGCCAAGATGGCTCCCTTGTGGGACACCGGATGTGACTCCGAGAATAGAAGATAAAGAATTTTTAAAGAGGACTTGTGTCCTGCCATTCAGATAGCTTGAAATCCAATTTAGAAGATCAACAGGGAAACCTATAAGATCAAGTTTTCTTATTAGAAGGTAATGCTTAACAGAGTCAAATGCTTTATTAAAATCAACTAAAATCAGTGTAGATGACATCTGTTTGAAGATTATTTTTGAAACCCTGTATTACGAAAGAAGTTAGCTCCAAGAGGTTAGTGGTTGTAGATCTGCTTTTCGTGTCAAAACGGTGATATGATTGATCTACAAAGGTGCTGCAAATGAGGAGTGATAACATTTTCGAAAAGTTTTGGGATAGGCGACAATTTAGAGATTCCTCTGTAATAGCTTGAATCCAGTTTTCTACCTTTTTTGTGAAGAGGAAGAGGAATCCTTCCATATATGAGGAAATTGTGAAGATTCCAGAGATAAGGTAAACAGTTTCAGTAGAGGCTTGCACAAGTCTTCCGCACAGAATCTGAGCACACAGCCAGGGATTCCATCGGGACCTGGCGAATAGACCGGTTTAACACGCTGAAGATCGTTAAGCAGTGAGCTTTCGGTAATAGTGGGGCAAAATATTAGATTCGACTTAGATACCGCATACGAGTATGGCTGTTCGGAATGAGGTAAAGTTGAATATGTTGTTTGAAAAAACTTGGCGAATAGATCGGCTATTTCCTGATCCGATGTAACCGTAGTGTTTTCAAAAAATAGCGAAGAAGGATAAGAACTTGTTTTTCGCTTAGTGCTAACGAAATTATAAAACTGTTTCGGATCCTGTGCAAACTGGAACTTACAACGGTTTAAATAATTTTTGTAGCACTGAGCATTAAGCACGGTGAAGTTTAACCGAGCGCTTAAATATTTACAAAGGATGGACTGAAAACCGGTATTTTTAAATTTCATATAGAGTCTGGACTTTACATTTCTTAGGTGTGTCAACTCTTTATTAAACCAAGGAGGCTTAGAGATTGACGGATAGTACATCGGAACACAAGGTGAAAAAATGATTTAATTGCGGTATAAAACATATTAATCGCATCCGCCATTATGTTGTAGGAGTAAAGATCGGACCAATTAAAGCCAGCTATAAAATTGTTTAGCCTCCGAAAATTTGCCTTGCGAAAACAGGGAATTCGCTTTGTTGACTTCTCTGAATTTACTTTTAATACCGTACCTATGTCGATTGTTACCTCGAAAGTAGGATAATATGGATCTTCAGGTTGAGTAAGAGGTACTACCCTGGTCAGAAACACACTTTCAGGACTTGTTACAAAACATAGATCCAATAGTCGACCAAGAGAGTTTGGAATATAATTAACTTGCGACAGCGATAAGTCGAGCAAGCCGTCAATAAAGTCATGTGGTGGTAAGGGGAGAAGGATATTCGATTGTTTTTCTGGGGACCACATTGTGCCAGGTATATTAAAATCACCTAGAACTACCAATTGGTTCCTGTCAGACAGTTTATTCAAGATGGACTGGATAGCGGACAGATGATTCTGATATTCTGGGAATTCAGAAGATGGCGGAATATACGAGCCCGTAATATAAACTGATCTGTCGGAAAAAGACAGCTTTACACATAAGAATTCCGAGTTACGGGAATCGTCCAAAAGTAACTCCCCCGACGCGAGGGTAGATCTAACCGCAATTAAGACTCCACCTCCCCGTCTGGAGGGACGGTCAAACCTATATATATACTGTACATACCTGGAAAGACTTCGGAGGGAGGATGCAAATGAAAGACTATCACAATACAATTTGCTTAATTTGCTACGCTAGCTTGGAATGGTAGTATAGTCACATTAAATATGTTTTACATTAAAAAATATTTAATTGTATAGGTTGGTATGCCACGACCTTTCCAGAACAAGAAGATTGGTGAATGGAATGATAAACTTACAGATTTTCAAAAAATTTGTGTTTTACGTTCACTACGACCGGATAGAATTTCATTTTGTTTGATACAATTTATCATTACCAAACTTGGGCCGCGATATGTTGATCCGCCAGTTCTTGATCTCAAGGCAACTTTTGATGAATCGATTTCACAGACTCCCCTTATATTCGTTTTATCACCAGGTGTCGATCCAGCCCAATCACTCATATCTCTATCAGAATCAGGTAAAATGGCACAGAGAATGTACTCACTTAGCTTGGGTCAAGGGCAAGCACCTATTGCAAAAAAGCTTATAATGGATGGCATTAAGGATGGTAATTGGGTATTTTTAGCGAATTGTCATTTGTCTCTTAGTTGGATGCCTACTCTTGACAAGATGAAAGCTACTATGCAGTCAATGAAAATACATAAAAAATTTCGACTGTGGCTAAGCTCAAGCCCTTATCCGGACTTTCCAATATCTATTTTGCAAACCAGTATTAAGATGACAACTGAACCTCCTCGTGGAATCAAATCAAATATGAAACGTCTATATAACAACATAAATGAGGCTAATATGGAAAATTGTAGTGAACCCAGCAAGTATAAGAAGATATTATTCGCATTGTGTTCTTTTCATACAGTCCTACTCGAATGAAAAAAATTTTTAGAACTTGGCTGGAATGTTATTTACAGCTTTAACGATTCTGATTTTGAAGTTTCAGAATTATGGTATGTTAATGAATATGAAGACACTCCCTGGGGAGCTTTAAAGTATCTCATAGCAGGTGTAAATTACGGAGGACATATTACCGACGATTGGGATCGCCGACTCCTTATAACTTATATATAATTCCCATGGGTCCCACGGCCACACCTCCCGCCCAACCGACCGAGGGGCGCTGCCGTGTATCGTACGGCTCGATTCGCGAGAAGATATGCCGCGATATAAAAAAGAGATCAGGAACGAGGAAATGAATATAATGTAAAATAACTATGTTAAATATTAGTGTTAGTAGGATCTAATTATGTAATAGAAAAGATAAAATCGATTGCTTTAATAGCGGCAGAGAGTCAAGATTACAGATAATAGGATAAAGTCTATCATAGTCAGAACTAAAACTCTGTAAGGGTCAATGATTTAAGATAAGGGGTATATAGTTTCAAGTGAATCTACTTGGAACCGAGAAATTAAGCCGACTAATCAAGTCAGGACTCTCAACATCCCCACGAATTAGCTTACAAATAAAGACTGTTCCAAGCATAGTTCTACGGTTAGCTAGGGACGGTAAATTGATTAAAAGTAGTCCACTGGAATAAGAAGGTAATATACGGTTTGCATCCCAATTTAGGCGCCTCAAGGCAAAAAGTAAGAAGTTTTTTTGGAACGATTCAATGCGGTCCGAGTGGACTGCGTATTGTGGACTCCAAACAGGTGATCCGTACTCGAGAATCGGACGGACTAACGAAATAAATAAGGTTTTAGTCAAGTAAGGATCATCAAATTCCTTTGACCACCTTTCTATAAAACCAAGCACACCCCTGGCCTTATAGAAGAAAATTTTAATTTTGGGTCCAGAAGAACACCAAGATCATCAACTCGTGTTATTCTGTCCAAAGGTCACCCACTTAGAATGTAAGTCGTGCATATTGGGTTGACACGACAAAAGGTCATAACTTTACACTTGGAGCCATTTAAGTCTAATATGTTATCACGGCACCATATTTGAAATCGGTCTATATCGGATTGTAAGTCCAAATGGCACGAAGTGTCCTTGTACTGGAGGCATGATTTAACATCTTCTGCGTACATAAGTACACGCGAATGTTTTATTATTAAGGGAAGTTCGTTAATGAATAAGGTAAAAAGAAGCGGACCAAGATGGCTCCCTTGTGGGACACCGGATGTGACTCCAAGAATAGAAGATAAAGAATTTTTAAAGAGGACTTGTGTCCTGCCATTCAGATAGCTTGAAATCCAATTTAGAAGATCAACAGGGAAACCTATAAGATCAAGTTTTCTTATTAGAAGGTAATGCTTAACAGAGTCAAATGCTTTATTAAAATCAACTAAAATCAGTGTAGATGACATCTGTTTGAAGATTATTTTTGAAACCCTGTATTACGAAAGAAGTTAGCTCCAAGAGGTTAGTGGTTGTAGATCTGCTTTTCGTGTCAACACGGTGATATGATTGATCTACAAAGGTGCTGCAAATGAGGAGTGATAACATTTTCGAAAAGTTTTGGGATAGGCGACAATTTATGGTAGAGATTCCTCTGTAATTGCTTGAATCCAGTTTTCTACCTTTTTTGTGAAGAGGAATCACAAAGGACTCCTTCCATATATGAGGGAATTGTGAAGATTCCAGAGATAAGGTAAACAGTTTCAGTAGAGGCTTGCACAAGTCTTCCGCACAGAATCTGAGCACACAGCCAGGGATTCCATCGGGACCTGGCGAATAGACCGGTTTAACACGCTGAAGATCGTTAAGCAGTGAGCTTTCGGTAATAGTGGGGCAAAATATTAGATTCGACTTAGATACCGCATACGAGTATGGCTGTTCGGAATGAGGTAAAGTTGAATATGTTGTTTGAAAAAACTTGGCGAATAGATCGGCTATTTCCTGATCCGATGTAACCGTAGTGTTTTCAAAAAATAGCGAAGAAGGATAAGAACTTGTTTTTCGCTTAGTGCTAACAAAATTATAAAACTGTTTCGGATCCTGTGCAAACTGGAACTTACAACGGTTTAAATAATTTTTGTAGCACTGAGCATTAAGCACGGTGAAGTTTAACCGAGCGCTTAAATATTTACAAAGGATGGACTGAGAACCGGTATTTTTAAATTTCATATAGAGTCTGGACTTTACATTTCTTAGGTGTGTCAACTCTTTATTAAACCAAGGAGGTTTAGAGATTGACGGATAGTACATCGAAACACAAGGTCAAAAAATGATTTAATTGCGCTATAAAACATATTAATCGCATCCGCCATTATGTTGCAGGAGTAAAGATCGGACGAATTAAAGCCAGCTATAAAATTGTTTAGACTCCGAAAATTTGCCTTGCGAAAACAGGGAATTCGCTTTGTTGACTTCTCTGAATTTACTTTTAATACCGTACCTATGTCGATTGTTACCTCGAAAGTAGGATAATATGGATCTTCAGGTTGAGTAAGAGGTACTACCCTGGTCAGAAACACACTTTCAGGACTTGTTACAAAACCAAGACCAAGAGAGTTTGGAATATAATTAACTTGCGACAGCGATAAGTCGAGCAAGCCGTCAATAAAGTCATGTGGTGGTAAGGGGAGAAGGATATTCGATTGTTTTTCTGGGGACCACATTGTGCCAGGTATATTAAAATCACCTAGAACTACCAATTGGTCCCGGTCAGACAGTTTATTCAAGATGGACTGGATAGCGGACAGATGATTCTGATATTCTGGGAATTCAGAAGATGGCGGAATATACGAGCACGTAATATAAACTGATCTGTCGAAAAAAGACAGCTTTACACATAAAAATTCCGAGTTACGGGAATCGTCCAAAAGTAACTCCCCCGACGCGAGGGTAGATCTAACCGCAATTAAGACTCCACCTCCCCGTCTGGAGGGACGGTCAAACCTATATATATACTGTACATACCTGGAAAGACTTCGGAGGGAGGATGCAAATGAAAGACTATCACAATACAATTTGCTTAATTTGCTACGCTAGCTTGGAATGGTAGTATAGTCACATTAAATAAGTTTTACATTAAAAAATATTTGATTGTATAGGTTGGTATGCCACGACCTTTCCAGAACAAGAAGATCTCGTTGGTGAATGGAATGATAAACTTACAGATTTTCAAAAAATTTGTGTTTTACGTTCACTACGACCGGATAGAATTTCATTTTGTTTGATACAATTTATCATTACCAAACTTGGGCCGCGATATGTTGATCCGCCAGTTCTTGATCTCAAGGCAACTTTTGATGAATCGATTTCACAGACTCCCCTTATATTCGTTTTATCACCAGGTGTCGATCCAGCCCAATCACTCATATCTCTATCAGAATCAGGTAAAATGGCACAGCGAATGTACTCACTTAGCTTGGGTCAAGGGCAAGCACCTATTGCAAAAAAGCTTATAATGGATGGCATTAAGGATGGTAATTGGGTATTTTTAGCGAATTGTCATTTGTCTCTTAGTTGGATGCCTACTCTTGACAAGATGAAAGCTACAATGCAGTCAATGAAAATACATAAAAAATTTCGACTGTGGCTAAGCTCAAGCCCTTATCCGGACTTTCCAATATCTATTTTGCAAACCAGTATTAAGATGACAACTGAACCTCCTCGTGGAATCAAATCAAATATGAAACGTCTATATAACAACATAAATGAGGCTAATATGGAAAATTGTAGTGAACCCAGCAAGTATAAGAAGATATTATTCGCATTGTGTTCTTTTCATACAGTCCTACTCGAATGAAAAAAATTTTTAGAACTTGGCTGGAATGTTATTTACAGCTTTAACGATTCTGATTTTGAAGTTTCAGAATTATGGTATCTTAATGAATATGAAGACACTCCCTGGGGAGCTTTAAAGTATCTCATAGCAGGTGTAAATTACGGAGGACATATTACCGACGATTGGGATCGCCGACTCTTAATAACTTATATATAATTCCCACGGGTCCCACGGCCACACCTCCCGCCCAACCGACCGAGGGGCGCTGCCGTGTATCGTACGGCTCGATTCGCGAGAAGATATACCGCGATATAAAAAAGAGATCAGGAACGAGGAAATGAATATAATGTAAAATAACTATGTTAAATATTAGTGTTAGTAGGATCTAATTATGTAATAGAAAAGATAAAATCGATTGCTTTAATAGCGGCAGAGAGTCAAGATTACAGATAATAGGATAAAGTCTATCATAGTCAGAACTAAAACTCTGTAAGGGTCAATGATTTAAGATAAGGGGTATATAGTTTCTAGTGAATCTACTTGGAACCGAGAAGTTAAGCCGACTAATCAAGTCAGGACTCTCAACATCCCCACGAATTAGCTTACAAATAAAGACTGTTCCAAGCATAGTTCTACGGTTAGCTAGGGACGGTAAATTGATTAAAAGTAGTCCACTGGAATAAGAAGGTAATATACGGTTTGCATCCCAATTTAGGCGCCTCAAGGCAAAAAGTAAGAAGTTTTTTTTTGAACGATTCAATGCGGTCTGAGTGGACTGCGTATTGTGGACTCCAAACAGGTGATCCGTACTCGAGAATGGGACGGACTAACGAAATAAATAAGGCTTTAGTCAAGTAAGGATCATCAAATTCCTTTGACCACCTTTCTATAAAACCAAGCACACCCCTGGCCTTATAGAAAAAAATTTTAATTTTGGGTCCAGAAGAACACCAAGAACATCAACTCGTGTTATTCTGTCCAAAGAGCACCCACGGATGTAAGTCGTGCGTATTGGGTTGACACGACAAAAGGTCATAACTTTACACTTGGAGCCATTTAAGTCTAATATGTTATCACGGCACCATATTTGAAATCGGTCTATATCGGATTGTAAGTCCAAATGGCACGAAGTGTCCTTGTACTGGAGGCATGATTTAACATCGTCTGCGTACATAAGTACACGCGAATGTTTTATTATTAAGGGAAGTTCGTTAATGAATAAGGTAAAAAGAAGCGGACCAAGATGGCTCCCTTGTGGGACACCGGATGTGACTCCGAGAATAGAAGATAAAGAATTTTTAAAGAGGACTTGTGTCCTGCCATTCAGATAGCTTGAAATCCAATTTAGAAGATCAACAGGGAAACCTATAAGATCAAGTTTTCTTATTAGAAGGTAATGCTTAACAGAGTCAAATGCTTTATTAAAATCAACTAAAATCAGTGTAGATGACATCTGTTTGAAGATTATTTTTGAAACCCTGTATTACGAAAGAAGTTAGCTCCAAGAGGTTAGTGGTTGTAGATCTGCTTTTCGTGTCAACACGGTGATATGATTGATCTACAAAGGTGCTGCAAATGAGGAGTGATAACATTTTCGAAAAGTTTTGGGATAGGCGACAATTTAGAGATTCCTCTGTAATAGCTTGAATCCAGTTTTCTACCTTTTTTGTGAAGAGGAAGAGGAATCCTTCCATATATGAGGAAATTGTGAAGATTCCAGAGATAAGGTAAACAGTTTCAGTAGAGGCTTGCACAAGTCTTCCGCACAGAATCTGAGCACACAGCCAGGGATTCCATCGGGACCTGGCGAATAGACCGGTTTAACACGCTGAAGATCGTTAAGCAGTGAGCTTTCGGTAATAGGGGGGCAAAATATTAGATTCGACTTAGATTCCGCATACGAGTATGGCTGTTCGGAATGAGGTAAAGTTGAATATGTTGTTTGAAAAAACTTGGCGAATAGATCGGCTATTTCCTGATCCGATGTAACCGTAGTGTTTTCAAAAAATAGCGAAGAAGGATAAGAACTTGTTTTTCGCTTAGTGCTAACGAAATTATAAAACTGTTTCGGATCCTGTGCAAACTGGAACTTACAACGGTTTAAATAATTTTTGTAGCACTGAGCATTAAGCACGGTGAAGTTTAACCGAGCGCTTAAATATTTACAAAGGATGGACTGAGAACCGGTATTTTTAAATTTCATATAGAGTCTGGACTTTACATTTCTTAGGTGTGTCAACTCTTTATTAAACCAAGGAGGTTTAGAGATTGACGGATAGTACATCGGAACACAACGTGAAAAAATGATTTAATTGCGGTATAAAACATATTAATCGCATCCGCCATTATGTTGCAGGAGTAAAGATCGGACCAATTAAAGCCAGCTATAAAATTGTTTAGCCTCCGAAAATTTGCCTTGCGAAAACAGGGAATTCGCTTTGTTGACTTCTCTGAATTTACTTTTAATACCGTACCTATGTCGATTGTTACCTCGAAAGTAGGATAATATGGATCTTCAGGTTGAGTAAGAGGTACTACCCTGGTCAGAAACACACTTTCAGGACTTGTTACAAAACATAGATCCAATAGTCGACCAAGAGAGTTTGGAATATAATTAACTTGCGACAGCGATAAGTCGAGCAAGCCGTCAATAAAGTCATGTGGTGGTAAGGGGAGAAGGATATTCGATTGTTTTTCTGGGGACCACATTGTGCCAGGTATATTAAAATCACCTAGAACTACCAATTGGTTCCTGTCAGACAGTTTATTCAAGATGGACTGGATAGCGGACAGATGATTCTGATATTCTGGGAATTCAGAAGATGGCGGAATATACGAGCCCGTAATATAAACTGATCTGTCGGAAAAAGACAGCTTTACACATAAAAATTCCGAGTTACGGGAATCGTCCAAAAGTAACTCCCCCGACGCGAGGGTAGATCTAACCGCAATTAAGACTCCACCTCCCCGTCTGGAGGGACGGTCAAACCTATATATATACTGTACATACCTGGGAAGACTTCGGAGGGAGGATGCAAATGAAAGACTATCACAATACAATTTGCTTAATTTGCTACGCTAGCTTGGTATGGTAGTATAGTCACATTAAATATGTTTTACATTAAAAAATATTTAATTGTATAGGTTGGTATGCCACGACCTTTCCAGAACAAGAAGATCTCGTTAATGAATGGAATGATAAACTTACAGATTTTCAAAAAATTTGTGTTCTACGTTCACTACGACCGGATAGAATTTCATTTAGTGTGACACAATTTATCATTACCAAACTTGGGCCGCGATATGTTGATCCGCCAGTTCTTGATCTCAAGGCAACTTTTGATGAATCGATTTCACCGACTCCCCTTATATTCGTTTTATCACCAGGTGTCGATCCAGCCCAATCACTCATATCTCTATCAGAATCAGGTAAAATGGCACAGCGAATGTACTCACTTTGCTTGGGTCAAGGGCAAGCACCTATTGCAACAAAGCTTATAATGAATGGCATTAAGGATGGTAATTGGGTATTTTTAGCGAATTGTCATTTGTCTCTTAGTTGGATGCCTACTCTTGACAAGATGATAGCTATTATGCAGTCCATGAAACTACATAAAAAATTTCGACTGTGGCTAAGCTTAAGCCCTCATCCGGACTTTCCAATATCTATTTTGCAAAACAGTATTAAGATGACAACTGAACCTCCTCGTGGAATCAAATCGAATATGAAACGTCTACATAACAACATAAATGAGGCTAATATGGAAAATTGTAGTGAACCCAGCAAGTATAAGAAGATATTATTCGCTTTGTGTTCTTTTCATACAGTCCTACTCGAATGAAAAAAATTATTAGAACATGGCTGGAATGTTATTTACAGCTTTAACGATTCTGATTTTGAAGTTTCAGAATTTTGGTATCCCTGGGGAGCTTCAAAGTATCTCATAGACTCTCATGGTCAATGATTTAAGATAAGGGGTATATATATAGTTTCTAGTGAATCTACTTGGAACCGAGAAGTTAAGCCGACTAATCAAGTCGGGACTCTCAACATCCCTACGGCGGCTCGGCAGAATTGTTTCTGCCTTTCCAGGAGCCGACGATCGCATTCGAGTCGTTGAGATCCGTACGTCTCGCGGCACCATAAAACGCCCTGTCCACAAAGTTATTCTGCTACCGATGGAGGACAAAGAGTCCTGCGTTCCTAAGGATTAGGGCACTTCCCCCATTCCGGGGCCCAAATAGTAGTCGGCTCACACTAAGCTTTTTCATTTCTTTTATTGGCAGACTTACTCACTTCCTCCAATAATGGCTCCGCGTCCTCGTGCCACCCAGTCATTGGAGAGCAGACGTACTCGAGGTATTAAATCCTACCGCTGCCGAGTCTGCTCTGGAATCCATCCTCTTCGAAAGTTCCACAAACTGAGCGCTGAAAAGCGCCTTCGGGCAGTACTTATTAATAAGTACTGCTCGAACTGCCTCGCCCATCAGCACTCAGGAGGAGACTGCCGCAGCCAAGAGGGATGCAAGAAGTGTGGAGGAGACCACCACACTCTACTCCACATGCACGAGGTCCTCCCCGCTCCGAACCCGGCAGCGCTACCAGCTCCGACGCGCAGAGAGCGCCATCCCGCTGCACCTCGTCCGGTCCGGATTTCCCGCACTCCGCCACCAGCCCCAGTCGCCAACAATCGCCCGCGTCCGAAGGTCTCCGTCGCGTCTCCGGCGGTGGCAACAGGGCAGGAGAAGGCTGTCCCCATACTGCCTACAGCCATCGTCGTGCTGGAAACGGTTTAGACAACCAGAAAAAATTTCACCCATATTAGAATCAGACCTATACAGATTGGAAAATTTAAATAACGAAGAAAAGCAAAGATTGCGTGCACTCCTGCAGCAATACCATGACATACAGTACCACGAAGGCGACAAGTTGAGATTTACTAATCAAACCAAACATACCATTAATACAAAGCATAATCCACCCATTATTCCTAAATTTACAGATACCAAATAAAAGATATGCTAAATCAGGGTATTATTCGTACTATTAACTCACCTTACAATAGTCCCATCTGGGTGGTTCCAAAAAATCAAGATGCATCAGGCTTGCGACCAATCCCGTCAATGGGTCAATAAAATCTATGCTTATCAGTAAAACTGATCCGTATTTGACCTTTTTTGTGGTCAGTTAAGCAAGTTATTTTGTAAATATTAAGAATTATTATTAAGACAATGAATGCGAACAATTCTGATGACACCCAGCGTTTAAATAAGCAGAGTAATCATAGAACAATGTTCTCAATAGCTAGCAAATATCCTCTATGCTCTACAAACAACGTAACCCAAAGCAGTAGCGTCATTTACTAGTGCCAATAGCAGCACCATACCATATATACAATGGCAAATGCCGCAATAAGCAGCCCGTGCCTTGGAACAAGATCCACTCACCAGGAAAGTTCCACATCGACAAATTCCGGCATCGTAGAAGATAATCTCAGCGATGCTGCCAGAATTTTATTAAATGACCAAAACCAGAGAGCGGAAAAAGGAAAAATGGAAAGCCCTTGTCCCCCATTTCCAATCCGAAAAGAGGGAGTAGCAGCCACGTTTTACACTCGCCCCCTACGACTAGCCTGAAGATAAGCTCCAATAATAGGTTTGCCATCCTGGACACGGATGTTTTTACTAAAGAAGATAGCGTAGAAGGCATGATGATAGAGGGTGCTGATATTGACAGTGCCCATATGGATGATTCTCAAGTCGATGGTTCCAATACTGGGTGAAACTTGCAGGAACCATCCAATACAACCAATCAACTTAATTTTCACAAAAAACCACCACAAATTGTTGTTAATATTAGTAACTTGAATGATCTGTTTGAGATTATAAAAGAAAAGACAAGCTTACATAACGTTGTCGTCAAAACTAATCATGGGGAAAAGGTCAGAATATTTCCAAAAGACAGTGACACTTACAGGGAAATAGTAAGCCATATGGATGACATTGGTATTCAGTTTCACACTTATCAAATGCTGACAGATAAACCACACAGAATTGTAATAAGGGACTTACATCACAGTACATCAAACAAAGACATAACCGCCGATCTGAAATGTTTAGGCTACGAAGTACTCTAGGACTAATAAGGACGAAAAACTAAACATCTTTTTTTATTAACATAAAGCCCTGTTCAAAAATAAAAAAAATTTACCATGTGAAGACCCTTTGCCGACAGAAAATACGGATTGAAAAGATGAGAAAGTCTTCTGAAATTGAGCAATGTCGTCGTTGTCGTTTGACCATACAGATAAATACTGCCGCAGACACCCAAATTGTGCCAGATGTGGCGAACATCACCAAACCATGCAATGCACCCGACCGATAGACGCGCTGTCCACATGTTACCATTGCTCTCAAAATCATACAGCTAGCTTCAAAGGTTGCCTAAAGTACCAGGAGCTTCTTCGCAGATCTATGGGGCCTGCAAAAAATGTGTACAGGTTAATTAAAAACAACCATCATCACTCTTCTAGAGACCAGCCAGTGATTCCTGCCTTGCAGCCCAATTACCGCAAGAACAACACCCAATTAACAGTACAGCAGCTACCAACACAACCACAGCTTAATTTTGCCCAAAGCCAACCATCTATAGACACTGGCGGAAACAGAACAGTATCCTATGCTACAGTAGTAAAAGGATTCCCAAATATAGCGCCCTCCAAGGATGGACCAACCCAGCGTCAACGCCTAAACAAATCACAAACGAAACAGATATTGCAGCAACATCGATCGAATACACAGCAGAATAACTCATCTGATGTGCAAGTATTCTTACAACAGCAACAACAACAGTTTCTGGAATGACAAAAGCAGATCCAACAACAACAACACCAGCAGTTTCTTATGTGGTTGCAACAGCAGCAGCAAGAACAACTACAGTATAAAAGCCAAACCAATCAACGACTGGAAAAGCTTGAAAAAATGGTTCTTGAACTAGCGAATATGTTAAAAGAATGGACTGGGAGTTAACTTAACCCCCATCTCTTAAACAGCGTCTCAGCCTCCCAATGAATCCACTAAAGATTCTTATTTGGAATGCTAACGGCATTTCAAGAAAAGCCAAAGATGTTGAGCTGTTCGCGCACAACAATAAGGTAGAAATTCTTCTTGTGATTGAACTTAGACATAAAATAGGGGAACTGTGAAGATATATGGATATGCGTACTATCCAGCATATAGGCCATCCCTTAATATTGTTGGCGGAGTAGCGGTGTTCGTGAGGACAACTCTTCGCCACTTTCCACAAAGGGTCATTGAGACACGCCACATACAATTGTCATCAGTAAAAGTAGCCACAGGACCGAGGGACCTGCAGTTTAGCGCCATTTACTGCTCCCCAAGTACTAGAATCGAGGAAAGACATTTTAGTGAAATAATACGCGCCTGCGGCCAAAGGTACTTGGTAGGTGGCGACTGGAATGCCCGCCACTGGCTTTGGGCGACACTTACAATTCACCTCGCGGGCGGGAACTAGCAGAAGCCTCCGACAAGGTACCCGTACGTTTTCAGCCATACGCCCTCCTGCATAGACTTCGCAGTGTATCATGGTATACCAGACCACCTAGCAACTATAACACAAAGCTGGGACTTGGATTCTGATCATTTGCCTCTTATCATTAGCATTGAGACAGATAGTACTCATGTCAATCCAAGTCCCAGGCTAGTCACCAAACACACTGACCTCCTTGCCTTTAGTCAACAATTGGAGAGCCTTATTTCGTTGAACACCATGCTTAATTCTGGTGAGGAAATTGAAATGGCTGTTGACAACCTAACAGAAAGCATTCATAGGGCTGCGGCTGTCTCTACTTCTCGCGTCCCTCGGACAGGCACCACTTATGGGATAGTCTGGACAATACTACACAGTGGATGCTGGATACTTGCTATGGAAAAGTCCCTTAAAAGATAGCCGTTTAGACAGGTTCCTACAAGGAAACAATTCGCTACAACGGAGCAGTATCAAGAGACGCTTGATAGCCTAGAGACACCTCTGCAAATGTCACCACCCATTAAGCCCATCAGGGTTGAGGAAATTGCCGAAGTTATCAAATCTCTCCCGTTAAAGAAGTCTCCCGGCATCGACAATTTTTGCAATGCCACACTAAAAGCACTACCTGTTCGAGCAATTCTCTACTTGGCGCTGATATATAATGCCATACTCAGGGTGCAGTTTTTCCCAAAACAGTGGAAAATGGCAGCAATCTTAATGATACATAAGCCTGGTAAACCTGAAGAGAGCCCTGAATCGTACCGACCCATAAGTCTTTTATCTTCGCTATCTAAGCTATGGGAACGACTGATTGCCAACAGATTAGATGACATTATGACCGAGCGTCGTATCCTGCCGGATCATCACTTTGGATTTCGTCAGGGACACGGCACTGTGGAGCAGGTACACAGACTGACAAAACACATCCTCCAGGCCTTTGATGATAAGGAATACTGTAATGCTGTGTTCATTGACATGCAACAGGCATTCGATAGGATCTGGCATGACGGCCTTCTCAGCAAAATTAAAAAGTTATTCCCAGCACCATATTATGGAGTTCTAAGATCATACTTGGAAGATCGGAAATTCATGGTCAGGGTCAGAAACTCCTACTCGACTCACTGTGTTATGAGAGATGGAGTTCCGCAGGGCAGCGTACTGGGACCGCTGCTCTACTCAGTATTTACTGCATATCTGCCCTGCACAAACGCCTATCATATGGTAGATCCCATGAATCCCATGCTATCAAAGGATGCAACAACTGCGATGGCTGATAAACAGAAAAAGCACAATGTCATTGAGAGCCAAAAGAGCAGTCTACGTCCACTGCGTAGCCCCGATCTGGCTGATTGGGGTATTTCTGCAAAATCCAACTACAACCGCATTCAGGTATTGCAAAATCGTGCCATGCGTGCAATTACAGACCGCTCATACTACATACGTGGCACTACCCTTCACCGTGATCTGAATCTTCATACAGTGGAAGAGCAGATCTCCAGGCACACCAGCAGATATAGTAATAGACTTAGACAACAACACAGTATACTTGCTAGACGCTTACTCCCTGGTAGGCCTCTAAGGAGATTAAAAAGGAAGGGTTTCGCCAAAACACTCGGACAACCCGAAAGACCCGAAGTATGAGACATAGTTGTAAGGACATAGTCCTCACATGCTTAGTGCGAGGAATGGTTTTATCATTTATCTGTTAATTGCCCTGTTATGTTACTGTTACTGCATTGTATGGATTCATCGCTTCTAAATAAATAAATTAAAAAGTACATAATTAAGATTTATAAACTTATAATAATAATTTCTGAGAAGATCCAAAAAATAAAGTAAAGTTATAATAAAAAAATATATACATATATATTCTTCTCTCAATAGCCGAGTCGATCTAGCCATGTCCGTCAGTCCGTATGAACGTCCATGTCTCAGGAACTATAAAAGCAAGAAGGTTGAGATTCAGCATATAGTTTTTGGAGACGAAAACGCAGCGGAAGTTTGTTGACCCATATTGCCACGCCCACAAACCGCACAAAACTGCCACGTCCACACTTTTAAAAAAATTTCTGCCACGCCCACTATAACGCCCTAAAACCGCTCATTTTGTAAGCATTTTTCGAAATTTTGTCCTAATTTTTTTAGTCTTGTAAATTTATATTTCTATGTCTATTGCGAAAGGATACGGCAAACTTCTCAAACCAAATGTCTCACGATTGGGACTCGAAATAAAGAAAATTGAAAATGTGACTCCGTTTCCAAAGTGGAAAGGACAGGCGGTAAAAGTATCAATCTATGCAAATATCAAATCGAGTCAGCAAGCAATTCGTTGGACTTAAGGACAAATTAATCGCGAAATTGAAAGGAGCTGTCGGTTTTGATATTATTGATCCAGTAATAGGACATTTACCTTGGATATCACCCATGGTAACAGAATTCAAAGAGAATGGCGACACTAGAATTTGCATAGAAATAAGGCCACTGCCTCATGAGACATTTATGATGAAACTAAGGGACTCAGCTCCTAAAATTTTTCAGCGGAGACTTGAGAAATTTTAGCATTTATATCGACGACATATATAGTAACATATCTACACCCACAACTCCCCAACCACACACACTATTGTAAACAATCACACACACACATAAATGTCTAAGTACGAAATGTAATCAAAGATCATATCCAAGATACTGAAAACAAAAACTGGGGCACCTGGTATATCCGAAACGAAAATATCCAAAGAGACCTTAACATCATCTGTCAGAGAGGAAATAACTCAACAAAAACAAAATTACATGAGCAAATTAACTTCACATCCTAATCATCTTGCAAAAAGTTTATCGCGGGCTTGCGACCGATCCCGTCTTCGCCGCAATGACCTTCCGAATCAACGCTGATTATTGATTATTATTTGCTTGTGCAAAAATAAAAAACAGCTGTTTAGCTGGAGTCGCAAATCTGCATTCATAGAGATAAGTTGTGTCGCGCGAAGTGCGGTGTAGCTACGATAACTGCCCTTCGGGCAACAACCCCGCGCAGAGCCGCTAAAGGGGGCAATAAAATCTATGCTTATCAGTAAAACTGATCCGTATATGATCTGTTTTTTGGTCAGTTAAGGAAGTTATTTTGTAAATATTAAGAATTATTATTAAGACAATGAATGCGAACAATTCTGATGACTCCCAGCTTTTAAATAAACAGAGTAATCATAGAACAATGTTCTCAATAGCTACGCTCTACAAGCAACGTAACCCAAAGCAGTAGCGTCACCACAACAACGGTGACATTTACTAGTGCCAATAGCAGCATTATATATACAATGGCAAATGCCGCAATAAGCAGCCCGTGCCTTGGAACAAGATCCACTCACCAGGAAAGTTCCACATCGACAAACTCCGGCATCGTAGAAGATAATCTCAGCGATGCTGCCAGAATTTTATTAAATGATCAAAACCAGAGAGCGGGTAAAAGGAAAAATGGAAAGCCCTTGTCCCCATTTCCAATCCGAAAAGAGGAAGTAGCAGCCACGTTTTACACTCGCCCCCTACGACTAGCCTGAAGATAAGCTCCAATAATAGGTTTGCCATCCTGGACACGGATGTTTTTACTAAAGAAGATAGCGTGGAAGGCATGATGATAGAGGGTGCTGATATTGACGGGCACTGTCATATGGATGATTCTCAACTCGATGGTTCCAATACTAGGCGAAACTTGCAGGAACCATCCAATACAACCAATCAACTTAATTTTCACAAAAAACCACCACAAATTGTTGTTAATATTAGTAACTTGAATGATCTGTTTGAGATTATAAAAGAAAAGACAAGCTTACATAACGTTGTCGTCAAAACTAATCATGGGGAAAAGGTCAGAATATTTCCAAAAGACAGTGACACTTACAGGGAAATAGTAAGCCATATGGATGACATTGGTATTCAGTTTCACACTTTTCAAATGCTGACAGATAAACCACACAGAATTGTAATAAGGGACTTACATCACAGTACATCAAACAAAGACATAACCGCCACATTCACAACCCTAGTTCTAGGACTAATAAGGACGAAAAATTAAACATCTTTTTTTTAATACAAAGCCCTGTGAGAAAGTCTTCTGAAATTGCGCAATGTCGTCGTTGCCAGGAGTACGACCATACAGCTAAATACTGCCGCAGACACCCAAATTGTGCCAGATGTGGCGAACATCACCAAACCATGCAATGCACCCGACCGATAGACGCGCTGTCCACATGTTACCATTGCTCTCAAAATCATACAGCTAGCTTCAAAGGTTGCCTAAAGGATCAGGAGCTTCTTCGCAGATCTATGGGGCCTGCAAAAAATGTGTACAGGTTAAATAAGAACAACCATCATCACTCTTCTAGAGACCAGCCAGTGCTTCCTGCCTTGCAGCCCAATTACCGCAAGAACAACACCCAATTAACAGTACAGCAGCTACCAACACAATCACAGCTTAATTTTGCCCAAAGCCAACCATCTATAGGCACTGGCGGAAACAGAGCAGTATCCTATGCTACAGTAGTAAAAGGATTCCCAAATATAGCGCCCTCCAAGGATGGACCAACCCAGCGTCAACGCCTAAACAAATCACAAACGAAACAGATATTGCAGCAACATCGATCGAATACACAGCAGAATAACTCATCTGATGTGCAAGTATTCTTACAACAGCAACAACAACAGTTTCTGGAATGACAAAAGCAGATCCAACAACAACAACACCAGCAGTTTCTTATGTGGTTGCAACAGCAGCAGCAAGAACAACTACAGTATAAAAGCCAAACCAATCAACGACTGGAAAAGCTTGAAAAAATGGTTCTTGAACTAGCGAATATGTTAAAAGAATGGACTGGGAGTTAACTTAACCCCCATCTCTTTAACAGCGTCTCAGCCTCCCAATGAATCCACTAAAGATTCTTATTTGGAATGCTAACGGCATTTCAAGAAAAGCCAAAGATGTTGAGCTGTTCGCGCACAACAATAAGTTAGAAATTCTTCTTGTGATTGAACTTAGACATAAAAGAGGGAAAACTGTCAAGATATATGGATATGCGTACTATCCAGCATATAGGCCATCCCTTAATATTGTTGGCGGAGTAGCGGTGTTCGTGAGGACAACTCTTCGCCACTTTCCACAAAGGGTCATTGAGACACGCCACATACAATTGTCATCAGTAAAAGTAGCCACAGGACCGGGGGACCTGCAGTTTAGCGCCATTTACTGCTCCCCAAGTACTAGAATCGAGGAAAGACATTTTAGTGAAATAATACGCGCCTGCGGCCAAAGGTACTTGGTAGGTGGCGACTGGAATGCCCGCCACTGGCTTTGGGGCGACACTTACAATTCACCTCGCGGGCGGGAACTTGCAGAAGCCTTGTCCGTGACTGGAGCTAAGATCCTCGCAACTGGCTCTCCGACAAGGTACCCGTACGTGTACAGCCATACGCCCTCCTGCATAGACTTCGCAGTGTATCATGGTATACCAGACCACCTAGCAACTATAACACAAAGCTGGGACTTGGATTCTGATCATTTGCCTCTTATCATTAGCATTGAGACAGATAGTACTCATGTCAATCCAAGTCCCAGGCTAGTCACCAAACACACTGACCTCCTTGCCTTTAGTCAACAATTGGAGAGCCTTATATCGTTGAACACCATGCTTAATTCTGGTGAGGAAATTGAAATGGCTGTTGACAACCTAACAGAAAGCATTCATAGGGCTGCGGCTGTCTCTACTTCTCCCGTCCCTCGGACAGGCACAACCTATGGGATAGTCTTGACAAGAGAGGCTAGAGAGCTTTTGACACAGAAAAGAAGACTCCGAAGGCGAGCAATCCGATCTCAAGACCCCTGCGACCGACTTTTATGGAACCGTGCTGCAAAGCAACTACGAAATGTCTTAAGAGAACTTTTTTGGGCAGAAACTAACTACTATGGACTACACAGTGGATGCTGGATACTCGCTATGGAAATGCACCAAGTCCCTTGAAGGACAGCCGTTTAGACCGGTTCCTATAAGGTGTCCGTGAGGTGAACTTGCTTAAAATGAAGATGAACATTTGCAGAGGAGGAACATTTTATGACTAGCAGATTAACATCAAAAAGAATAAACTGGATCGAGTACAGAAAATATATAAGCTCACATATCGCGCTAAATCCAATGCTTAACTCTGATGCCGATATTGAATCCGCAACAAATACTCTCGAGAGTGTCTTAGCTGCAGCGGCCCGCATCTCTACACCAAAAATTGAGAGTGCACCTCGCACCCCTACGATGACAAACCTTGCCGTCAAGCGGCTAGACTATGGAAAGCCCATCCCAGTTTAACTACCCCGGCAGAAACTATTTCACCTTTAAGAACCATCGCAGGTGGATGGACCCGAAGCGATATAGAGAGAGCTACCACATTCGCAACGCACCTTCAACATGTGTTCCAGCCGAACCCTGCTACAAGTTCGTTGGTATTACCGACGCTAACAGACGACAACCAAACACCACATGAGCCAATCGAATTTCGAGCCAACAAAATAGCAAATATTATAAAGGATGTGAAAAAGTCCCCAGGATGTGAAATTTTAAACCAAGCAACGTTCTAGTTGCTCAGCGCCGACTAGATATTATACAGAAGCAAAATTCACTGCAACAACGAGTAGACAGTAATCAACAGCACAGATTTCTTGATGTACAATCGCTTCTGGAGCAACAACAACAACAATTTCAGCAATAGCAAGAACAGGAGCTGTTCAGCATCAGCAACAGCAATTTCTCATGTGGCTTCAACAGTAACAACAGGAACAGCAACAGCAAAAGAAACATGTCAACCAGCGATTAGAAAAGTTTCGTCCTCGCAATGAACACCCTTAAGGTTCTTGTATGGAATGTCAATAGCATTTCATGCAAAGCCAGAGAAATTGAGCTCTTCGCACACAACAACAGCGTCGATATCCTACTCTTAAATGAGATTAGGCTGAACCGAGGAGAAGCAGTGAAAATATATGGATATACATTCTATCCTGCATACAAACCATCGCTTAATAATCACGGCGTCGGGCTAGCGGCGGTATTGGTGAAGAATACCCTTTGCCATTTCCCAAAGAAGGTCATTGAAACGCAAACTATCCAGATGTCATCAGTTAGGGTGGCAACTGACCTTGGTAACATGGAGTTCAATGCCATTTACTTCCCTCAAAGAAACAGATTAGAAGAAAGACATTTCACTAATCTACTCCATGCTTGCGGACAAAGGCACTTGGTAGGTGGTGACTGGAATGCGCGACACTGGTGCCAGAACTAGCTCAAGTCATTTCTAGCTGTGGGGCTAATATTCGTGCAACAGGATCACCTACAAGGTATCCATATGTGTCAAGTCATACGCCCACCTGCATTGATTTTGCATTGCATCACGGTATACCGGGGTCTTGACTCTGACCATTTGGCTCTAGTCGTCACGATACAATCGGCTGGAGTTATCACGCGTCCATCTGCTTGGCTAGTTACCAAGCCTACCAGCATCACAGCTTTTAAACAGCTTTTGGAGAGCTCGATTCAATTACATATTACGCTTATGATAATTCCGGGGAAGAGCAGCTGCTGATTCAACTCCTCCTGATTCTCCGACAGAACCGTTAAGATATGGCATCATACTCACAAGAGAGGCCAGAGAGCTTATTGCAACAAAAAGGCGCTAACGAAGACGAGTGATTCGATATCAAGACTCATGGGAAACGAATTCTTTGAGCAAAAGTTGACGTTGCTATACCGTGGATGCTAATTACTCTTTCTGGAAATGTAAAAATTTACTCAAACGACACCCCTTTAGGCAGGTTCCTGTCCAATGCCCTGGAGGTAATCTTGCTAGGAATGAGGAAGAACAGGCAAATGCATTTGCTCAACATCTGCAAATACGATTCACACCGTACGATGTTGCTACTGCGGAAGAGGTCAGTGAAACAAATGACGGCCTACAGACACCGCTGCAAACCAACTCAACACGCCAGCTAGGGTCGAGGAGATAGTAGATGTCAAAAAGGTCTTACCAAAGAACAAGGCTCCTGGTATCGACAGGATCTGCTATGCGACACTCAAAGCTCTACCAATTCGAGCAATTATCTACTTATGCTCGATCTTCAACGCTATGCTTCGGGTCCAGTTTTTCCCAAGACAGTGGAAGATGGCAACTATCCATATGATTCACAAGCCAGGCGAACCGGCCAGGCCAATAAGTCTTCTGACCTCAATTTCTAAGTTGTGGGAGAGGCTTATTGCCAAGCGTACCAGTTTTGTCACAATCCAAACTAACATCTTGCCGGAACATCAGTTCGGCTTCCGAGAGTGTCATAGCACCGTAGAACAGGTTCACAGACTGGTACAACATATACTACAGGCGTTTGATGACCTTGGCCCGCTGCTCTATTCTTTATATACTGCTGATCTAGACCTACCTACGAGAATATCCAATACCTTGCGACTTACGCCGAATATTCGTATTTTCTCGGACTGTTCATCCTTTTCTTTTTTTTTATAAGCACAATTTATTAAAAATATTAATTCTATTTTTATACTGTTGGAAGTTCCTTCCTAAATGCACGGCTCTTTTTGTCAGTACCCCTAACACTTTGGTTAACCCCTGCAGAACACGCGATGGGACTTGCAGGAGCTAACTCTATGTATTTATCTTTGATATTTCTTATCTTTATCATCTCTTTTCTTTTCTTTTTTTTCTTTTTTTTTTTTTAATTATTCATTACACGGCAAGAAAAATATTGCGCTAATCTACAGAACACACGATAGGACTGCAGAGTTATTCTAAAAATATTTTTTAAATTTTCTTTCTATATTTTCTTTCTCTTTTTATTAATTGATTGACCCAAAAAGAAAAATATTGCAACAATCTGCAGAACACACGATGGGACTACAGAGTTGTTTTTATTTTTAACTTTTCTCTCTATATTCCTTTGTTTTCTTTCTTTTTTTTTTTGTTCTAATTCATTGATGAAACTTAATTTGCTGCACTCCGCAGAACATACGATGGGACTGCCGAGGCTCTTTCACCAAATATTTTTTTTTAACCTTTCTTTGTGTCTTCCTTTTCTTTATTACTTCATAAGTAACGTACACTTTACAGCGCTCTGCAGAACACACGATGGGACTGCAGATGCTATTCCTGACCTATCTCTATTTTCTTTACTTTTCTCTTTATGACACAACAAAAACAAATTGGCTGCACTCTGCAGAATCGCGATGAGACTGCAGACTGGTCTCCAATTAATTTTCCGATCAGTACAAATTAAAAAAAAATTTTAACTCAAGCTAAATGACACTGTGGATATCAAAAATTATTTGGTCAATATTAAATTATTAATTAAATTATTAAATTATTATTTACACAACACCAAAACGATACTTTACTTCTCTTTCTTTTTTTGCTTCCCATGTCGCACCTTATTTTCTTTAGTATTCTTTATACTCAGATATTTAAATTTAAAACAAATTTTTACTACTCACAGATAACCATCAATTGGTGTATGTGTCTGCTTACAACAACATCATTATGAAGCGACCCATCCCGGTTCGTAGTCGTCGGCTGCGCCAGTTATGATTCAGGATGCGACGTCCTTAAGGTAGTTTTGCTGGGTTTGAAGCTTTTGTGTTAGTTGCCCGAAGTTTCGAGTTTTGGTGTTCAGAGAAAAGACGTTGATTCTTGTTCGATGACAAAACTGATCTGATTCTTTATTTCAGCGGCGGTCACAATGAGACCTGCGCTGAGAAATGTAAAGAGGAAATACATAGTGCCTTAAATACTACATGTGTAAGTGTAATGCATAGAAAATCTCTAAATTTTCCGGGTCGCGCCGGCCCGACAGAGACAGGAGCGGATGTCCCTAACGCACAATGTTTGGGCCGTACTTACCAGCAGTATGCACAGCTCCAAGGGTCCAGGGATCGCCCGCCGACGACGATCTTTAGGGCCATGGGGCAGGACAGGGTGAGAGTAGCAAACAACTTTCTCTTTGCTATTTTCTCTTCGTCCCGTGTGTTGTTGCGGTGGCTGCCACTTGCCAGGCACGCCAGCTTATCACGCAGTCAGCTGGGATAGCAGTGCTGGCAAACGGCAAAAGCTCCCAGGTCTGGCAGCGCTGGTCGGCTGCACGAGTCCCCTAGCATAGGTGGCGCTTTCTTCTCAGTGTACACACTGACAAAAGCTAGCAGCTACCGAAATCACCTAACGATCTGTTCTCCGGGCGTAGCATACATAAATGGGCGGCCAACGGTTATCCTTGGCAACATTCAATGGCAACCCGGAGACAGATCCATAAATCGAGCAGGAGAGGCAGAACCCCCCAACGTAGGCTGCACACTATAAACTCTGGGCTCTGGCGACCTAGCTGGAGCGGTGAATCTCCCACCGTCGCAACATTTTTTCCCCCTGCTCACTCCACCAAACTTGATTACTCCAGTTGGCAGCCACACATGTGGAGATCCACCCTTGGCTGTTCCCAAGGCTAGGGCACGGATTCTAGAGGCCCTACCCAACATTCTCCCATCCCCGCCCCGACGGCGGCACACTTTGCCGTCGGACTAAGCAATGCAACAAGTGCACCCAGTAATTCAGCTGTCTACTGGTGGAACCAGGAGATAGAGACGGCTCGTCGAGAGTGCCTCTCCGCCAGACGTCGCTACCAACGCGCGAGAGGTGCGGAGTCCTTTGCCGAACGCCAATCCGAGTACAGATCCCGCAGAGAAGCTCTCAAGATAGCCATAAGGGAGAGAAAGGGCAAGTGCTTCCTCGACCTATGCGATTCTGCCGACAGCGACCCTTGGGGAAGTGCCTACAATGTGGTGGTCAAGAAGGCGTACACAAGGACTCCCAAGCTACTGGACCCAGCGATGCTCCGCTCCCTGTGATGGATGGGTAACGCCCCGCCGACCCACCCACAGAGAGATCCTGGAGCTGGCAAATCTGCTGAAGGACGGCAAGGCCCCCGGGCCCGACGGCATCCCGATCAGGGCGCATCGGCTCGCTCTCTACCTCCAGCCAGACTCGTTTGCGAAGGCATTCACCAAGTGCCTGACGGAAGGAGTGTTCCCTTCATCGTTCCGGCCAATATGCCTCATCGATCGAACTGGCAAGCTCCTGGAGAAACTGGTGTGCATTCGGCTAGAGAGGGCTATCTCCAACGCGGGTGACCTACCACGGTCCCAGTTTGGATTCAGGAAAGAGCGGTCTACCGTCGACGCGGTCAACAGAGTGGTCGAAGTAGCGGCCCAAGCAATCGAGGGCACCAGATGGAAGGGGGGTAGCAAAGAGTACTGCCTCATGGTCACACTAGACATCAGGAACGCCTCCAACACAGCGAGATGGGACCGGATCCTAGAAGCACTAATTGGCTTCAGCGTCCCAGCCTACCTAATCAGGATCATCCCATGCGGAAAGTTATATGCGGCGACTAGGTTCCCACCCCAACACCCTGGCGAGAAGGCTTATCCATCCCCCAAAAAAAAGAAGGCTAAAAAGATACCATCCACATGATCTCCCATCGAGATTATTATAATTATTTGTTCATGGAAAAGAAATCAATTAAATATTGTTAGAATAACTTAATTTATAAAGTAATGTATAAGTAATGTATATATGGGTATGCCTATGCTGTAAAATTTTATGTAAAACCTGGTCAAGCTGCCACATAGGTAGCAGTTAACTAGTTTAATTCCAATTAATAAAATTTACAAAAAAAAAAAAAAAGGGTGGAGTCTCGGTCCTCGGCCCGCTTCTGTGGAACACCATGTACGACGGGATACTTCCCCTACAATTGGTCGGGAGGAGCGAGATCGTAGGCTTCGCGGACGACGTAGCCTTGCTCGTTGTTGACAAGCATCCCGGCAAGGCTGAGGAGAAGTGTAACCAAAACATCAGCTGGCGCTGGAGAAGACCGAGGCTGTCCTGATTAGCTCAAGGAAGGCAGTGGAAACAGCCACTGTCGAGGTAGGCAGTGTCCTCCTCTCGGGCAATCAAGTACCTGGGAGTCATGATAGGCACCAGGCCCACAGACTGTCGGCACTACGTATCTGCTGCGCCTTCAGAACAGTGTCCAACGCGGCGGCATTGGTGATCGCAGGAATACCGCCTCTAGAACTGTTAGCGCAGGAAAACGAAGTGGTCTTCAACCAAACCCACGGTTGATACCTCTCCCCCTGCGTCAAGAGGACAATACGTGCGGAAGCAAGGCAGCACACCCTGGAGCATGGCAGCACAGATGGAACAACGAGCTTAAGGGTCGCTGGACGCAGCAGCTAATACCCAACCCTAAGCCGTAGCTAGAACGGAAGCATGGCGAAATAACGTTCCACCTAACGCAGCTGATCAGCGGGCACGGTTGCTTTCGCAGCTACCTGAAGCGCTTTGGATGATTGCCCATGGTGCGGAAGTGGACGGAGCGAAACCGCTGAGCACGTTCTCTTCCCGTGCGATAAATACGCTAGGGAACGGAGCTCTCTGGAAACCGTACTTGGCAGCTGACTGAATGCGGACAACCTAGTCCCATTCATGCTGCAGGGGGAGGTGGAATGGCAAGCGGTCAACAGCTTCGCCGCAGCGATAACCACCGAGCTCAGAAGAGCCGAGAGAGCCAGGAGAGTCCACGAGTGAGCAAATCCTGATCGTCCTCGCGAAGCAATTCTTCACGGCCATACTTGCTGGAGTCCTGGACTTGCCCTCCTTAAATTTATAATGTTATATTGTAAATAGTTAAATAGCTAATTTTAATGGTTCAATAAACGAATTAAAAAAAAAAACATAGCAACAACCATACACCAAATCATAGAATGCCTTAGGATATAAGTAAATTAAATTCAAGTATCCCATAAGATCCCCAATTTGGTGACAATAACAAATCCAGCTTGCCCTAATGTACCATAAACATTAACATCCGCTGCCGAATCCTGCCAACAAAGGGTCAAAACCGCTTACGCAGCTCAAGTTCTCGGCTGTTCAGTATCCATACGCGATCCACTCAAGAGGGCACCCAATTCACCAGACATAAACATCCGCAGCCGCATTCACGACTCCAACCACGCTCAATACATAAACAAGTAAATAAGTCTCAGCCGTTTTTCGTTTGCTAAGCGTTCGCTTCGCAACTTACAATTAGATTTAATTCTTTCGCTCTACAAATAAGACGTGAATTGTCTCCGATTCTACACTTGTAATTTTATTTGAATAAAGAATATATTTTTTTTCTTTATAAATTACCTTGGATTCGTTATTATATATATTTAAAAATTCAGACCGAGAGTATACTAAAAAAAAAAAACAGTTATGTTTTTTATGTATTATTAAACGTTTTTATTATTTCCAATAAAGGAAGAACTAGAGCCTTTGGATTATCACTAGGTTCGATAATGGACTTCGAAGTTGAAGTGGGTTTAGCAGTGTTATCGCGATTGATAACGTACTCAGAACTGAACTCCTGTATAGGGACAGACTCAATCCGTCCGTCATAAATGGAATATACACCGACGAGGAAACCTTAGGGAAACCACAAAAAATTTATCCACTTTTTAATAATTAAAAAACAAGATTCTATAATAAAATAGTTACAGACCTGACCGACGAAAATGACCAAGAAAACGCAATTATATCGGAACACAGGAGAGCACATCGCAATAGCAGCGAAAACAAACAGCGGCTGTTAGAAAAAGTATATTTTCCACAAATGAGGGCTACAATCACAAAAATAACGAAGGAATGTCGGACCTGCAAAGAACACAAATACGAAAGACACCCAAATAAGCCAGAGCTACAAAGCACACCTATACCACAATACCCAGGGCAAATTATTCACGTCGACTTTTATCTCACATGTAAACAAGTAGTCATCACAGCAATAGATACATTTTCTAAATTCGCACAAGCTAAAATAGTCAATTCACGAGCAACCCAAGACATTAAACAACCCCTGAAATGAACAAGCCTTTACGAACAAGTACACCGTACACCACCAACCTATACCGGCAATCCTCCAAACCGAGATGAGAATTAAAAACCTAGAAGAGAAACTATCACTAGAATTCTTAATGTGAACTTAATGTCAATAATATTAAAACCTTGGAGCTGTTAAAAACAACCTCCCACACAGCCGATATACTGATGGGCTGCGTCCTAATCACCGGAATCGTCGTAATAACGATCCGCATCTTGATTAAGTTTATAAAGGTTATAAAATTCCATATCAACCAAACCACCGATGACAAACCGAGCAGCGACCACAACGAGTGGGGACACTCGATTTTATAGGCGGGGAGTTAGCACCAAAAGAATTCGCAACAACAATCTGCGAAGGCTTACACGCGCATCCGGCCGTGCAACTGCAGTAGCCCATAAATGCAAGATCAGATCTGGAGCGCATCCGTGGGAGCGACGATGGCAGAAGCAGCGACGGTGCTGGGGGGCATAAATACCACCCAATTTTGTACTTTAAATTTAGTTCCGATTTTTGTCAAAATAAATACGGACCACCGGTCCTACTTACCTTCTTGTGAAAATAAACAAACATTTACTTTAACTTGTATACTAATTTATGTACTTATTTGGAGTATTTCCCATTTCGTAGGAATATGATTAAATAAAATAATAATTAAAAATTCACGCCCTGATTATTATAATTTTAAAGTTTTTTAAATTTGTTTGTTAAAATCGCAGTTCGAATTAGATACCGTTTATATACTATATTTATGTTGATAATTAATTATGTCTAATATTTAAAATGTACATTGTACATATAACATTCATGATTTACATAAAACCATAATGAGAAAGCACTACGTTCATTTATGCACTTAATGCTCAATAAATATTCTAATATAAAGTCTTTTTTTACACCTACACCTGGAGACACCTATAGAGCCACACCTATAGTCTTTTTTTACACCTACACCTGGAGACACCTATAGAGCCACGCCGAAAAAATCGTGTGCCAAAAAATCGTATGGCGTTACGTATCTTGTTATTGTAATGTTTTTGGTAGTACACAAAAGGGTCAAAACGAAGATGGAACTCTAAAATATCGACTAGTTATTGACTATAAAAAATTAAACGAAAACACAATACCGGACAGATACCAAATGCAAGACCCCTCTGTAATATTATCTAACTTAGGAAAGTCAAAATATTTTTTAACAATTGATTTGGAATCAAGATTTCACAAAAAGAACAAGTCGGAAAAACTTGCCATTTTTATATGTATGATAAAATAATCTTTTCAAATAAAACTGAAAAACATTATACCGATCTAATTCAAATAATTAATATTTTACAACAAGATAATATGAAAATCTCTCTTGAAAAATCAAAATTATTTAAATTAGAAACAGCATTTCTTGATTATATTGCTTCTAGCAATGTAATTCAAACAGATCCTGAAAAAATTTCCACAAGTATCCGACTACACAACACATTAGAGAGCTTCGAAGTTTTTTAGGCCTCACAGGATATAACCGAAAATTTATCCAAAATTATCCAAAAATTGCCAAACCTTTAACAAAATATTTAGGAGGAGATATGGTAAAATGTCTAGGAGAATGTCTACAAAAATAACAATACAGTTATATGACCCAGCTGTAAAAGCCTTTAACGAACCCAAAGATTATTTAATACCGCACGTAGAATTAGTTTAACCGGACTTTAACAAAAAATTCACTTTGACGAAAGACGCATCAGATGTAGCTATCGGAGCCGTATCACAGGATAATAAAAAAATTACTTTCATATCTAAAACCATAAATAAAACTGAACAACTTTATGCCACGAAAAGAATTGTTAGCCATAGTTAGTTTCTCAGAAATTATTTATTTATGAGTAATCGGTATAGAAATACAAACAGACTATCGATCTTTATTTCTTACAATCTCAGACAATACGCGTGGGGTCTGAAGGTGCGTGGGTTGTGAATGTAGGGATTGAATCTTGTTAATAGATAGTCTTTGCTTTGCTTCTTGGAAAGCAGGACATCCTTTATAGCGGCTTACGTGGCTTCCATTGCAGTTTGCACAAGTAGCCGGAAGGTTTTTGGGTTTAGTGCATGAAACCGTGGCGTGCGGCTGGCCACATTTCACACATTTAAACGGGTTTCTACAATAATTTCTTGTATGCCCAAAAGATTGGCAGCGGTGGCATTGTGTGGGATCCTTCGATACCCGTTTCCTTTCGACCTTGACCGTTTGACCTCCAAGGGATTTTAGTAGGAGGACCTTGAGATGGCTGCATTCAGCTTTAACTAACAACAATAACCAGGTTATTCTTAAAAGGGTTATCATTGACAAAATAAATAAAATCACTCTGGCCAATAGAAATTTAAAAAACAGCCTAAAATATGAAGGAGACGCTCAAAGGGATACTATCACTAGATTAATGTTTTAAATTCAAATGCTTAAAGAAAAAATTCTTAACCTTAATCAGGCCATACAGTGGGCAAAAGCAGACATTAGCAACCCCCAAATATTAGGAGACGAGGAGATCAATGAAGTTAAATGAATATTAGATCAGAATCAATAACCTTACACAAACTTGCAGGAAGACATGCACATAGCAGAAGTAAACATAGCAAGTAACGTTCCAATGTTAATCTATATTGTATAAATAATATTGACCAATAAAAATTGGTCAATATGTCAACAAAATAGAAACCGAAAATGTAATTTAATGTTGGATAAAATATTCGCAAAAACTACAAAATGTAATACTTATAATGATATAACGATTTGTAAACATAAGAACATGGTAGACATTAGTAATTAATCTTAATCTTCTTCAAATCTCGTAAAAAGTCGCCCTGCCACCTGCATTAGAATCAACAACCAACACATCCCCACAATTGATAAAATCGCACCCGGAGTTATCTTACTCAACTTACTCAGTCAACGCAATACCACCATAGAAATTGATGAACAAGCCTTTACGAACAAGTACACCGTATACCACCAACCTATACCGGCAATCCTCCAAACCGAGATGAGAATTAAAAACCTAGAAGAGAAACTATCACTAGAATTCTTAATGTGAACTTAATGTCAATAATATTAAAACCTTGGAGCTGTTCTAAACAACCTCCCACACAGCCGATATACTGATGGGCTGCGTCCTAATCACCGGAATCGTCGTAATAACGATCCGCATCTTGATTAAGTTTATAAAGGTTATAAAATTCCATATCAACCAAACCACCGATGACAAACCGACCAACGACCGCAACGAGTGGGGACACTCGATTTTATAGGCGGGGAGTTAGCACCAAAAGAATTCGCAACAACAATCTGCGAAGGCTTACACGCGCATCCGGCCGTGCACCTGCAATAGCCCATAAATGCAAGATCAGATCTGGAGCGCATCCGTGGGAGCGACGATGGCAGAAGCAGCGACGGTGCTGGGGGGCATAAATACCACCCAATTTTGTACTTTAAATTTAGTTCCGATTTTTGTCAAAATAAATACGGACCACCGGTCCTACTTACCTTCTTGTGAAAATAAACAAACGTTTACTTTAACTTGTATACTAATTTATGTACTTATTTGGAGTATTTCCCATTTCGTAGGAATATGATTAAATAAAATAATAATTAAAAATTCACGCCCTGATTATTATAATTTTAGAGTTTTTTAAATTTGTTTGTTAAAATCGCAGTTCGAATTAGATACCGTTTATATACTATATTTATGTTGATAATTAATTATGTCTAATATTTAAAATGTACATTGTACATATAACATTCATGATTTACATAAAACCATAATGAGAAAGCACTACGTTCATTTATGCACTTAATGCTCAACAAATATTCTAATATAAAGTCTTTTTTTACACCTACACCTGGAGACACCTATAAAGCCACACCTATAGTGTTTTTTTACACCTACACCTGGAGACACCTATAGAGCCACGCCGAAAAAATCGTGTGCCAAAAAATCGTATGACGTTACGTATCTTGTTATTGTAATGTTTTTGGTAGTACACAAAAGGGTCAAAACGAAGATGGAACTCTAAAATATCGACTAGTTATTGACTATAAAAAATTAAACGAAAACACAATACCGGACAGATACCAAATGCAAGACCCCTCTGTAATATTATCTAACTTAGGAAAGTCAAAATATTTTTTAACAATTGATTTGGAATCAAGATTTCACAAAAAGAACAAGTCGGAAAAACTTGCCATTTTTATATGTATGATAAAATAATCTTTTCAAATAAAACTGAAAAACATTATACCGATCTAATTCAAATAATTAATATTTTACAACAAGATAATATGAAAATCTCTCTTGAAAAATCAAAATTATTTAAATTAGAAACAGCATTTCTTGATTATATTGCTTCTAGCAATGTAATTCAAACAGATCCTGAAAAAATTTCCACAAGTATCCGACTACACAACACATTAGAGAGCTTCGAAGTTTTTTAGGCCTCACAGGATATAACCGAAAATTTATCCAAAATTATCCAAAAATTGACAAACCTTTAACAAAATATTTAGGAGGAGATATGGTAAAATGTCTAGGAGAATGTCTACAAAAATAACAATACAGTTATATGACCCAGCTGTAAAAGCCTTTAACGAACCCAAAGATTATTTAATACCGCACGTAGAATTAGTTTAACCGGACTTTAACAAAAAATTCACTTTGACGAAAGACGCATCAGATGTAGCTATCGGAGCCGTATCACAGGATAATAAAAAAATTACTTTCATATCTAAAACCATAAATAAAACTGAACAACTTTATGCCACGAATAAAAAAGAATTGTTAGCCATAGTTAGTTTCTCAGAAATTATTTATATGGAGTAATCGGTATAGAAATACAAACAGACTATCGATCTTTATTTCTTACAATCTCAGACAATACGCGTGAATGTAGGGATGTAGGGATTGAATCTTGTTAATAGATAGTCTTTGCTTTGCTTCTTGGAAAGCAGGACATCCTTTATAGCTGCTTACGTGGCTTCCATTGCAGTTTGCACAAGTAGCCGGAAGGTTTTTGGGTTTAGTGCATGAAACCGTGGCGTGCGGCTGGCCACATTTCATACATTTAAACGGGTTTCTACAATAATTTCTTGTATGTCCAAAAGATTGGCAGCGATGGCATTGTGTGGGATCCTTCGATACCCGTTTCCTTTCGACCTTGACCGTTTGACCTCCAAGGGATTTTAGTAGGAGGACCTTGAGATGGCTGCCATCAGCTTTCGGTACAACCTCAACCTCATGAATGCGCATAGGATTTCTCGTGCACTGCTAAACTGCATTGCCCTGATAAATTTTGTAGCTATACCGATGTCTTGAAGTTGGCTTTCAATCCATTTGAAAGCCCTTTGCACTCTTTGGCTGGTGGGAGTGTAGGGGAATGTTTGCCTCAAGGAGAACATTCTGAATTGCATTGTAGGCATCCATCGTTTTAGCCTGGATTGTAATATTGTTGCCAAGTTCAGATTTGGTGGTAAAGCTATTAACCCCGGCTTTATAGTTTAGTTTTTCTATTAGCGGGATTATCTGCTGTATATTGGACAAGAAGATTGATGGTGGTTTTCTGCTAGCTGGAACCATTTTCCAAGGCTGTAAGTCGGGATCAGCTGCTGTGTTTGAGGGACTGATTGCTGGTGCTGTGTCCATTTTGGCTGACTTCTGCAGGGATTCTCTACTTGAGTCTTGCCGAATTTTAAGAGCTACTTTGCTTTTGAATATGGGTGTTTCGGAGGGTAGATTTTTTCAGAGAAGTCATCGCGTATTCTAACCTTTTTGTTAGAGGTTTGGAGTAGGCCCTCATCCAGACAGTCCCCGCGTCGCTTCCCAGGAGTTTTGGGAGAACTCAGTGTTTTAGTTAGGTTTTTTCTAGCTGCACTCGGTGAGCGTCCGAGGGCGGCAGAGTCATGTTTTGCGTGGGGTAAATTTTGCATTGGAGTTGGTGAGCGTTTTGCATTTTCTCTAACCAACTCAGCTAAAGTTTTGACGGGAAAAATGTTCTGAGTAGCTGTGGGTTTGCCTGCGTGAGTGACAGCACTGATTGCTGGGCTTGGGTTTGTGTCTTGGGCGGAAAGCGATGCGCTTATGGCGGGCTTTATTGGTTTTTTCTGACGTAAGTATGAGTCGGAGGGAGAAGCTTCTTTGGCAGTTTTTAATGATTTGGTTGCATTGGTGTCATTATGTTGAGTGGGTATGTTTATATGTGATTTGGCGGGAAGCAGGTTTTGTGATGCTATGTGTTTGCCTGTGTGGGTGTGTGTCTTGGCTGCAATGCTTGGATTTGCTTTTGGGAGAGGGGGGAGGGGTTTTTGGCGGCCTGTGCTGGCTTTGTTTCACGTAAGCATGTGTGGGAGGGAGAAGCTGCTTTGGCGGTTTTTGATGCTGTGGTTGCATTATTGTCGTTGTATTGTGTGGGTGAGTTTATATGTGTTTTGGCGGGAATAAAGTTTTGTGATGCTGTGTGTTTATTTGTGTGGGTGAGTGTCTTGGCTGCTATGCTCGCTGTTGCTATTGCTGGGTGAAATGGAGTGGGCGGAAAATTGCCGTGGTTGTAGTTGCTGCGGCTGCTGCTGATTCTCCCTGAAATGAAACACTCGGGATCGACTTCACGAAAACTCCGTACTTTATTCGCGCACTTGTAACTTAAGACTACCTTAACACTAACAGTGGAAATACCGCGGGACCGCGGAGAGGTGAATACCTTGCGGAAAGGGAGGAGAGCGAGAGGAGAGAAGGAGAGCGCGAGCAGCGGTGCTTGCGAGCCGTGGAGGAGCTTTGAGTGCAAGCATTGGCCGCTTACACTGCCGCTCAACTGTTTGCGCCCTTCCGGCGTGAACATTCTCCCCCCCCTTGCGTAGGCAAAGGTATCCCTGTCCGGCTAGACAGCAGGATCGGCCTCTTCATTTCGTGCACGTTCCAGAAACGGTCCATCCAGCGCGACGGGCAACCCATCATCAATTTTTAGGAACCCCGGTTGGATCAAATTGGCATATACATCTGATCCCAACACGAGGGAGATGGAGGCCGGCCGGTGGAAGCGCTCGTCCGCGAGACGAACACCGTCAAACTTGGCCCTGGCGGCGTCGCTCAGAGCTCGGATGGGTGTCCGGATCCTTAGGCTGGGTTCGATCTTCAGGACGACGTTGAGTCGGAAGGTGCTTGTTCGGGACCGGAGTGTCACCGAGCAGACCTCGTTGCCTCCCAGCCGAGTGATGGGCAGCTGGAACGCAGCCGCTAACGACCGGTCGATGCTGCTCACCGGCATGCATGGGTCGATCATGGCCCCGGTCTCGAAGGTCTTCGAGCCCGTGTCCAGCACGACGATGGCTGTAGGCAGTATGGGGACAGCCTTCTGCTGCTGCTGACGCGGGCGAATGTTGGCGACTGGTGGCGGAGTGCGGGAAATCCGGACCGGACGAGGTGCAGCGGGATGGCGCTCTCTGCGCGTCGGAGCAGGTAGCGCTGCCGGGTTCGGAGCGGGGAGGACCTCGTGCATGTGGAGTAGGGTGTGGTGGTCTCCTCCACACTTCTTGCATCCCTCTTGGCTGCGACAGTCTCCTCCTGAGTGCTGATGGGCGAGGCAGTTCGAGCAGTACTTATTAATAAGTACTGCCCGAAGGCGCTTTTCAGCGCTCAGTTTGTGGAACCTCGTGCACTTTCGAAGAGGATGGATTCCAGAGCAGACTCGGCAGCGGTAGGATTTAATACCTCGAGCACGTCTGCTCTCCAACGACTGGGTGGCACGAGGACGAGGAGCCATTATTGGAGGAAGTGAGTAAGTCTGCCAATAAAGAAATGAAAAGCTTAGTGTGAGCCGACTACTATTTGGGCCCCGGAATGGGGGAAGTGCCCTATCCCTAGGAACGGAGGACTCTTTGTCCTCCATCGGTAGCAGAATTACTTTGTGGACAGGGCGTTTTATGGTGCCGCGAGACGTACGGATCTCAACGACTCGAATGCGATCGTCGGCTCCTGGAAAGGCAGAAACAATTCTGCCGAGCCGCTATTCGTTCGGTGGTAGATTGTCCTCCTTGACAACTACCATATCGTCGGCTTGTAGGTTCCTGGTCGGAAATTGCCATTTGCTTCGTTTATGGAGTTCTTTGAGATACTCCTCTTTCCACCGTGCACTAAACTGCTGATGTTGTGCCTTGAGGTGTTGCCATCGATTTATTATCGACTTTGCTTCGCCCTTTATCTCGGGCGAATCAGGGTCGCCTGTTTGGTGCACCTGGGTCGTGAAGGATGCGACCCGTTTCGGCTTACCCTTGGAAATCGGCCCCGTTAGCACCCACCCGAAAATAGTTTCTTGGCCCAGGAGCGAGCCGCAAATATTTTGTCGGGTGCCATCCATCATTATGGATGGTAGAATGTCAGCCCCGATCAGTACATCAATTTGAGAGCTCTCAAAAAAGGTAGGATCTGCCCAGCGGAGTGCGGGCAGGTCCTTCAAAGAATTCCGAGGGATCGGATAGGAGGGCAGTTTGCCTGAGAGCTCCGGAAGGACGTACGCTTCAGTGTCTAACTGTAGACCTGGCTTAGTAGGAGCGCGAATCCCGAAGTGACACAGCTTCGAGGATTTCGCGGAGACCGACTGATTTAACCCGGAGACTTGGGTCTGGGTGTTGCGGAATGGCAACTTGATGAGGTTGAACAAGCGTTCTGAAATGAACGTCGCCTCGGATCCCGAGTCGATTAAGGCTCGGGCTCGGTAGTTCGTCCCCAAATGGCACACGTCAATCATCGCTGTGCTCAGTAGGACGGCTGAAGTGCCGGACGCGAAGAAAGTTTGCACCGCTGAGGTGCTTGCCGATGCATTTCTGCTAGAGGGTCTCGGAAGTTGCTGTGTAGGGGGCGAGGTTGAGGAACTCGCATTTTCGGAATTTGGGGGGCTGCGATGCAGCAGCGTATGGTGCCTGCCCTTACATGTAAAGCAGCTGTGTGTGCTTGTGCAGTCACGTAGCTGGTGACCTCTGGCAAAACAATTCAGACATAGCTGCTTCTTTTTTATATATCCGGAGCGCGAGTCAACAGACATTTGAAGAAAACGCGGGCACAATCGTACCGGATGGTTCTCCTTAGAACATAAGTCACACCCTTTCTGTTTGGTGCTGACCTTTGTCTCGAAGGATTGAATCCTTTTTGGAACCGCCTGAGTCGGTTTCATATCTTCGATGGCTTCCAATGTCCGATACCTTTCGCTCAGGAAGGCATTCATTTCTTCCCAAGCTGGGATCTCGGATTTGGCAGTTAGCGACTGTTCCCATAAGGACAGGGTCTGCTTGGGCAGTTTGCTCGCGCAAAGGAAAACCAAGAGACAATCCCAGTTTTCTGTGGATACCTGGGAATGCGCCAGTGCTGTTAAACACCCCTGAATCGTGGATTGTAGCTCTTTTAAAGCATGACCAGATTCTTGCGAAATTGAACTCAAGTTAAAAAGAAGCTTGAGCTGGCTGTTGACTAAAAGTCGCTTATTTTGGAACCGATCTCGAAGCGCCTCCCAAGCCGAAGCAAAACCATCATTCGTGAGAGGAGATTTCGCCACGATGGCTTTTGCTTCGCCACTTGTTTTGGTAAGGAGGTGGAATAGCTTCTCGACCGGAGTCAACCTGGGGTTGTTTACGTAAATTGCCGTGAATAGGTCCCGGAAAGTGGGCCATCGGAGGTAGTCGCCATCGAAGACTTCCGTGTCGCATGGAGGTAAGCGGCAGCCGGACGCAATTAGCGGCTGAGAGGGTGCTTGCGCGACTTGAGGCGTTGCTCTGTCGATTGTTTCGCCAATTTGTGCTGCACATGGCTCGTATACTGAGTAGCAGTAGTCATATTTGGCCTGGAGAATAGGCACTGTGTCGAGGGATCCTTCTTGGGCCATTAGGTCAGAGCATGTTTCGTACTCTCTTTCCACTTTGTCCCATAAGGCTCGCACCTGTTGCAGACGGACTTGTAACGTGTGTAGGGACGGAGAGGCTTGATCAGGAGTGTTGATCTTCGCTTCGAAAAGGCTTACGCGATCGCTGACGGCGATGAATTTATGCAACGCTGCGTTTGCGGGCGTCGGCTGCTCAGAGGATGCCATTCTCTTTGTGGTAGAGCGTGTGACGCGGAGGAAATCAATCCCGACAGCGGAGGGACTCTCGGATTTTCTCGATAGAGAAGACTCACTAGACGCTCGCGTCACTGGTCGGGAAATGACCAACCTAGGAGTTGTCTTCGAACTGGTCGATGGCACAACCTTTGGTTTCGGAGTGGGAGTCGCGGTTTTGACCCTGGGACTAACGGACTTGGGTGCTGGCCTACCGCGAGTGGATAGCGGAGATTGCGGTTTGAACTTTTGTTCTTTTCCAGGTGCGGGTGTCTTTTTCTTGTCTCCCTCTAGGGGCATGCTCAGCTATGCCCTAGGAGAAGGAAGTCAAGAAGGCCTGCACGCCGCAAAAAATGTGGAATTGAAAAGGAACCAGACCCAGAGGGCATCCAAATCTGGATGGACAAAGGATCCCGTCGGAATTCGGGAGAAAGTTGCAATTGGGATCTGGAGATTGGAGCACGAAGGAAAAAAAATCCCAATTTTTGTGAAATAAGGCCCCAATAGATCTTAAATCAACTGGAAAAAAGCTTAAATGAAGTACAATATAGCTAAAATTCAGTTTATTGCAATTTCTGAAAAAATAGCTAAAAAAATAGCTACCAGCTGGAGTCTGGATAATAGCCAAGAATTTATAAAAATCGCTACCGACTGGAAATTCCGAAAAAGAATAGCTAATATAGAAAATAGCTATAAACTGGAATTTATAAAAAATAGCTACCGGATTTCATATAGCTAAAACTCAGTGTGAAAAAAATAGCTAGGAGGATTCACAAAAAGCAACAGCTAGAGTGAAGTCCACAAGCAGATATAGCTATATTGGAGTCTAGAAAAAACAGTAGCTCAAATTTATAAAAAAGACTATAAATTGTAATTTCTGGAAAAATAGCTAAAAAATAGCTACCAGCTGGAGTCTGGATAATAGCCAAGGATTTATAAAAATCGCTACCGACTGGAAATCCCGAAAAAGAATAGCTAATATAGAAAATAGCTATAAACTTGAATTTATAAAAAATAGCTACCGGATTTCATATAGCTAAAACTCAGTGTGAAAAAATAGCTAGGAGGATTCACAAAAAGCAACAGCTAGAGTGAAGTCCACAAGAAGATATAGCTATATTGGAGTCTAGAAAAAACAGTAGCTCAAATTTATAAAAAGACTATAAATTGCAATTTCTGGAAAAATAGCTAAAAAATAGCTACCAGCTGGAGTCTGGATAATAGCCAAGGATTTATAAAAAATCGCTACCGACTGCAAATCCCGAAAAAGAATAGCTAATATATAGAAAATAGCTATAAACTTGAATTTATAAAAAAAATAGCTACCGGCTGGAGTCTGGAAAATAGCCAAGGATTTATAAAAAATCGCTATCGACTGGAAATCCCGAAAAACAATAGCTAATATATGGAAAATAGCTAGAAAATTCAAGTTTAAATTTATAAAAATAGCTACCGGATTTAGGACCACAATTTTATTATTTTTATTTTGGGAACCAGAAATGGGAGCCAGAAATAGCTTGTAAAAAAAATTATTATTTGGGTTAAATAATTATTAAATAATAATCAATAATAATAATAATTAAAACAATCGTTTCTTTCCCTTTTTTTTTTTTTTATTAAATTATTTATTTTTAAATTTTATCGTCGGACTTATTTATTTTATTTTATGTCTCGACAATAGGGTATTCTCTCGTCGCTATGCGCTGGTTTTTTTTGGTCAGGGCAATAACGAACAAAGAGGAGACGAAAGAACTTGCACTTGGCAAGTCTGTGTAAGTCGCGACTGTGTGTATGTGAATATCGTTGGAATCTATGTATGACAATGGATATGTCGTAATGTATGTATATGGCTATGTATATTTGTGTGTATGTGAAATTTTTGGTGATTATATGTATGTGTATATTTAATTGAATTTAATTAAATTTGTATATTGTATTGTATTGTTGTATTTGTATTGGGTTGTATATTTTATTGAGGCACAAAAAAAAACAGCAGTTTAGCAGCGGACGATAACAGTGAATTTTGGACAGTGTATATATATATATATGTACATGCGCTTGGATATCAGCGGAGCACCGTGAGACGAATTAGGGGGCCGGTATTGGCAAAGTGCTTGTTTATGCACTTAAAAAAAAAGTAATCACGGTGGCTGGGCGCATGTACTTGTCGCAGCGTTGGCATTTTCTTGCTCCTGATCTTCCATATTAGCAAATAAACCTTTCGAGTGAAGCGAATTCCAACCGGCGTGCGCGACTGTCTGTATGCAACTGATCGTATTTTCTACGCATCGATCTATCCTTTACACACGCTAGCTGGACTACACTTGGCGACAGCGCGACAACGCTGTCGCCTCACTCGTAACGGTACTTTGGCGCCAGTCATATTCTACGTTGTAGTCAAATTCTAAGAATGTCCTCACAATATACCAAACTTATTGCGCAGCTGCGTCTGGCAAGCACAGTGGTCAAACCATGCTAATAATATGACAGACACGTACAGTGGTCAAAATACATTCGTAATGCGACACGGCCTTCCTGACATAATACACGTCCTCGTGTGTTGTCTTAAATCTACCACATAAGTGATAACACTTCAGGATTCAAAGACTCCCTGGATATTTCAAAGAATTATTTCCATTCAATCCTTTTCTGATTCAAATTAGTTTCAACTTTAGTCTTATCATAACATGACTAAATTACTTAAATTTTCGTAACACAACTCAAATTTAACAAATCATACCACTCGTGTAATTCCTTTAACACATTTTTCTCTTAATCTTTCAAATCAAACATATTTTGTAGTTCCTTTTACAAATAATTAACTTATCTTTTGTGTAGTTCCTTTTACACATAATAAACCTATCTTTAGTGTAGTTCCTTTTACACATAATTAACTTGTATTTTGTGTAGTTCCTTTTACACAAACTGAACTTATATTTTGTGTAGTTCCTTTTACACAAACTGAACTTATATTTTGTGTAGTTCCTTTTACACAAACGACCCCCGCCATAACAAGTCTCTTCTGCTATGGTGCGGTCTTCAGTTTCTCTATTATGTCACACTGTCAGGCTCTTGCTGCACTCCTTGCAACGATCTCACGCATCCTCATGCGTCATGGTCTCTCCGGACCCTCATAGCTGTAGCCTTGTGAATAATTAACTCAGAGTATATGGTCTCTACGAGTGCCTCAGTCGGCGATCTCTCGCAGTGGTCTCTACGAGTGCCTCAGTCGGCGATCTCTCACATTGATCTCTACGAGTGCCTCAGTCGGCGATCTCTCGCATTGGTCTGCGTCTACCTCAACAGGCATCGACCATAACTTTTCGTGGGCCTACTATACGTTCTCTTGCTTGTCAAAGATCTCAACACATATCGGTCACCATCAAGCTTTTCCGCCATTACATATGGCCCCAAACCTTGGGTTTAGCTTTGTTTGATGCCACATTGAATCTTATTTCTTATATTGAATCTGATTTATTTATAAAATTAAAATTACAAATCTTTACGTAGCTAGAATTTGCATCGTGCATGTCACGAAGCCGTTACCTATACCACTCATAAGCACAGCACTACTAATTCATCCTTCCATGAACACATCCGCTAATCCCTCTTTCAATAAGGAATCAAAAAAGTATGGAACGGACTCACCGGTTGAACTTCACAATATTCCTGATGTTGGAGCTACAGTACAGATGTCAACACGTTTCTCGGTTACTTGGTCGTTTCCTCGTGATCGTCCTTTTTGACAGGCGGATGCGAAGTGCCCAAACTCGTCGCATTTGAAACATTTGACTGTTGATCCCTGCGTTGAACTTCCGTTGTGACTTTGATTTTGTGACCTCTGCCGAGCACGACATTCAGCGTATTTATGTCCAGTCTTTCCACAATAATTGCATTCCACTTGAGAGAGATACTTAGACTTTTTACGCTCCGGGTCTGTTGTAGATGCGTCGTCATCAAGGTTCCGTTTTTTAAAAGTGTGCGCTTGTAGTTGTTGTTGCATGTCATTTCGAGTTTTAATATTGTTTGTAAAAACCCAGCGCGACAATTTGTCATCAATTTGTGCCATGTGAGCCAGATTAAGTGAAACCGCAATTTCCTCCAGATCAATAGATTTAAATTTGGACATAAGTAAGGTGACGATTCGGCTTCCATGTTCGGTGTAACTTTCTCCAGATTTTGGTCGCCCGCTCAAAATTTTCATCAGTGTGCCTGCAGACGTTTCGATGCCAATGAAGCGTTGAACGAAGAGTTCTTTAAATTGTGGCCATGTGATGCCAGCAAAGCATATTTGGGACAGCCATTGTGATGCACTTCCCTCTAGCGCCTTACTTAAAGTTATCATCAGGCTGCTACCTTCGGGCATTTTATCAGCAAAAATAAGATCCACTGTTGTACACCAAGCGGAGGCATCTGCACCAGCTCCCTCAGGATGAAACTTTGGGAGAGTTATATGTTTTCCCTTTTCATCAGTTGCCGATGCCTTTGGTGTCTGCATATTTTTGATGATCTCCAATAGGTTGTTGTTTTGCACTTGTAAAGCTGCCAGGTATGCATCGGTGATATTTGTAGGCAAAGCAGATCCCACTTCTGATGTCGCAGCGTTGGCATTTTCTTGCTCCTGATCTTCCATATTAGCAAATAAACCTTTCGAGTGAAGCGAATTCCAACCGGCGTGCGCGACTGTCTGTATGCAACTGATCGTATTTTCTACGCATCGATCTATCCTTTACACACGCTAGCTGGACTACACTTGGCGACAGCGCGACAACGCTGTCGCCTCACTCGTAACGGTACTTTGGCGCCAGTCATATTCTACGTTGTAGTCAAATTCTAAGAATGTCCTCACAATATACCAAACTTATTGCGCAGCTGCGTCTGGCAAGCACAGTGGTCAAACCATGCTAATAATATGACAGACACGTACAGTGGTCAAAATACATTCGTAATGCGACATACTTATATATTTTCACTTTTCACTTGATACGGATGGACGGAAAGAATAAACGCCGTTGGAAAAAACGAAAATGGCGACCACGGACGGAATAGGATTTAAAGCCGTACTTATCTTGAATTTTCCGCAAGGAGCGCTGGCAGGATCAGAGCTCATCCGGCTCGAAGGACCATGAAATGGAGTGGGCGGAAAATTGCCGTGGTTGTAGTTGCTGCGGCTGCTGCTGATTCTCCCTGAAATGAAACACTCGGGATCGACTTCACGAAAACTCCGTACTTTATTCGCGCACTTGTAACTTAAGACTACCTTAACACTAACAGTGGAAATACCGCGGGACCGCGGAGAGGTGAATACCTTGAGGAAAGGGAGGAGAGCGAGAGGAGAGAAGGAGAGCGCGTGCAGCGGTGCTTGCGAGCCGTGGAGGAGCTTTGAGTGCAAGCATTGGCCGCTTACACTGCCGCTCAACTGTTTGCGCCCTTCCGGCGTGAACACTGGGTTTTTGGCGGGCTGTGTTGGCTTGGTTTCACGTAGGTGTGAGTGTGAAGATAGGTTTATTTAACCGGTTTTTGGTGATTTGGTTGCATTAGTGTTGTCGCGGATCGAATATTGTTATCGATAGGCTAGTTAGTATTTTGAGAAGTCCGAATGTGGAAGGATTTGTAAGCCCATATGTGTCTGGGCACATTGTTATTAGCCATTGTAAATTGCCGGGAAAATTTAGCTTTTCATTGTCGTGTAAAAGTTGGAGGACACACTGCGGTGAGCTATAAGTTAAGTTAGTTACAATTATGAAACATTGAATTCTTCCAGAATAAAACGTGTTCTACTACCACGGATTAGTCTGCCCTTTCTTTCGGGAATCAATGCGTGGAGTAGCCGTTCAAGGCAACTCCATTTGACGCACGACGACAATCTTTTATTCGCAGTCCTAGGGCGACTGCAGGGGCAACTTGCGCTGGAATGACGGTTTAGACGGCCAGCTATAGAGTTGCCGGAGCTGGAGTGACGGTTTAGACGGCCAGCCAGGATTTGTGTGAACGCAGCCAGCGCTACGTACCGGCAGAGGAGTCGCAGCCAGCGACAGTGGCGTCGCAGTCAGTGACATAGAGGGACGCAGCCAGCGTCGAACGCCGGTACGAACGAGTCGCAGCCAGCGCAAGAAGCGTCATTTGTGGAGACCGCAGCCAGCGGTCAGAAGGCGCAAGGAGCGCCAAGCATCCGTGGCCGCAGCCAGCTGCACGAAGCGTCAGAGACGCCATTTTGGACGCGCAGAGGCGCCGCCATTTAGGAGCTGGGGAAGATGCAGCATTCCCCCAGGAAGAGTGCCCGGCTGAACGGAGGGGAAGCCACCCCTATAACAACAGTGAGTCAGCAGCCAGCCAGTAGTGGAGCAGGAACTCGGACGCGGGTGAACACCACGGCGGCATCGATTCCTTGCCCGGCCACTACGGTGACTACAGTAGCTTCCCAACCTAGAAGTACTGCTGTCACAGCTGCGAGTTTAGTACCGGAGGTGAACCAGCCCCTCGTGTTGGAACTCATGGAGAGGATCGCAGCGTTGGAGAGGGAGCTGGAGAAGGCTAGATCAAAGGAAAGTGTGAGCACCGCCAATTGCGCGCCAATCGCAGTTGGCCCAAGCGCAGTTGGCGCCAACAGTGGAGCGTCGGGGCGGCCGCCATCTTGGAGCGGCCAGCCAATACCCACATCTAACGTAGAGGCCTTACATAACGGGGTCGGGTCGGTGCCATACAACGGTGACGGTGCGAGCGGTGCGGCCTGCACGCTGCCGCCATCTTCGAGTGGACCGCCATTGCTAACGACTAGCAACTATTTTGTGGAGCCACTGTGTGCAAAAGGCACTGCGCAGCCAGCGCATGGACTCGTGCTACCGGGCGTGAGCATCCACAATGCGGCAACAGCATCGCCACTTGTCGGATCCTACGCCGCGACGACGCCGAGTGGAATCCAGGGAGCATATGGGCCAAGGAAGCTTCCGGACTTGCCTATATTTGGAGGGCAGCCCGAGGAGTGGCCGATCTTCAGCTGTGCGTTCGTGGAGACGACCCGAGCGTACAACTGCACGGACCTGGAGAACAACCAGAGGTTGTTGAAGGCGCTGAAGGATGAAGCGCGCGAGGCAGTGAAGGCGCTACTGATTCATCCAGGGAATGTCAGCGCCGTGATGGAGCAGCTACGCTTTAGGTTCGGCCGACCGGAGCAGCTTATACGCAGCCAGCTCAACAACGTGCGAGAGGTGCAGCCAATCTCGGAGCACAATTTGGCGAAGATCATTCCCTTCGCAACCCGAGTGAGTAACCTCGCGGACTTCTTGCAGTCAGCGAAGGCGGAGCAACACCTGGGGAACCCAACCCTCATGGAGGAGCTTGTGGCCAAGCTGCCAACGAGCAAGCGAGTGGACTGGGCCAGGCATGCTGCAACGATTGCGCCCTTTCCCACTGTAGTCCACTTCAGCGCGTGGCTACAGGAGTACGCAAACGTGGTGTGCACGGTTTTGGACGTCGAGGGAAAGGAGCCGAGGCGTCGACTTCTACATGCAAGCGTCGACCATAATGAATGCGATCAACAGGATGATCGGCATGGAGGTTGTCCCATGTGTGGAGGACAGCATGGAATATTGAGCTGCAGGAAATTTATTGGAGCTTCGCCACAGGAAAGGTGGAGCAATGTGAAGAGGCATCGGCTCTGCTTCAATTGCCTGCGAAGCGGGCACACGGTTAGATCCTGCTATACGCAAGGTGAGTGCCAGATTAATGGATGCCGAAGGGAGCATCACCGTCTGCTACATGGTGCGGACGAGGAGCGAAGGCCGCTGCAGCGAGGTGGCTTCAGACGCCACGAAGGGAACCAGCAGCCAGCAGTTTCCAGACGCAGCCCGGCCAGGAGGCCTTCGCTACGAGATGGTCACAGGGACCAGGAGAGGAACCGGCAGCCAGCCGTTCCCAGCAACAGCCTGGAACCAGGAGCTCCTCGTGAAGCGGGAGCGCCCATGCAGAGGAATTTGAGCTGCGTTGACGCCGAAGGAGGCCATCTACTGTTCCGTATACTGCCGGTTACGCTGTACGGAGCGGGGCGAAAGGTGGATACGTATGCGCTCCTAGATGAGGGATCCTCCGTCACGATGATCGATGACGAACTTCGAAGGGATCTTGGAGTGCAAGGAGAGCGTCGGCAGCTAAATATCCGATGGTTTGGAGGTAAGTCAACCAGAGAGCCTACCAACGTGGTGAGTCTGAAGATAAGTGGAGTTGGAAAGCCCACTCGCCATGTATTGAGAAACGTTTATGCCGTTTCGAGTTTGAGTTTGCCGATGCAGACATTGAGCCGACGAGATGTCCAGGGCGTGCACAGGGATGCGCGTCTGCCGATGAAGCCTTACAGCAACGTGGTGCCGAAGCTGCTCATCGGTCTGGATCACGGACATCTGGGGTTGCCACTTAGGACGAGGCGGTTCGCTCGAGAAGGACCGTATGCGGCCGCAACCGAGCTGGGCTGGGTTGTGTTTGGGCCTGTAAGTGGGCAACCGACCACGCCGTCACCGAGGTCCTGCCTACTTGCCGTGTCAGTGGATGACGCGATGGAGAAGATGGTGGAGGACTATTTCGACATGGAGAACTTTGGAGTGAAGACCGCGCCGCCGGTCGCAGCCAGCGACGATGTCCGGGCCCAAAAGATACTCGAAGACACCACGGTGAAAGTGGGGCGTCGCTACCAGACGGAATTACTCTGGAAGGACGACCACGTTGTGCTGCCACCGAGCTATGAGATGGCGTACAGGAGGCTGGTCAACGTCGAGAAGAAGATGAAGCGCAACAAGCCGTTGGCGCAGGAATACGATCGGATCATAAAGGATTACGTGTCTAAAGGATACGCGAGGAGGCTGCAGCCGGAGGAGGTCGCGGTAAGGAGCGATTGCCTATGGTATTTGCCACATTTTGGTGTCGAAAACCCAAACAAGCCCGGCAAGGTACGGCTTGTGTTTGATGCTGCAGCCAAAGTTGGAGGAACCTCGCTAAACTCGGAGCTGGACAAAGGGCCTCAGCACTATAAGCCTTTGCCAGCTGTGCTCTTTCATTTCAGAGAGGGAGCCGTCGGAGTCTGCGGTGACATCAAGGAGATGTTCCACCAAGTGCTGATCCGACCCGAGGATAGATGTTCCCAACGATTCCTCTGGAGAGATGGCGACGACGAGAGAGATCCGGATGTCTATGAGATGAACGTAATGACGTTTGGAGCAGCCTGCTCGCCGAGCGCTGCGCATTACGTGAAGACTATGAATGCCCTGAAGTATCGGGATTCGGATCCGAGAGCGGTCAAGGCCATCACCGACTACCATTATGTCGATGACTATGTGGACAGTTTCGCTACAGAGAGCGAGGCTATCAGCGTATCTACCCGAGTGAAGGAGATACACAGGGATGCTGGATTCGAATTATGCCAGTTTTCATCCAGCTCACCCACCGTGGAGACGGCTTTAGGACCTGGTCGAGTCAAGAGCGTCGGATGGGGTGAGGCTGAAGAGAAGATCCTCGGAATGCGTTGGCAAGTAGCAACAGATGACTTCAGATTCAACGTGGAGTATCATCGAGTGCCAAGCAGCGTCCTGAGTGGAGACCGAGTCCCTACGAAGAGGGAATATTTGAGCCTGGTGATGTCTACGTTTGATCCCCTGGGATTCCTGTGCTGCCTCATGGTTACAGCGAAGCTGCTGCTGCGAGAGATTTGGAGGCAGAAGATCCAGTGGGACGAACCACTACCGGAGGAATTAAGCAAAGCCTTTGCGATTTGGCGCAAAGAGATGGACGCCGTGGGACAGTTCCGATGTCCGCGCCATTATTTTGGGCGTGGAGCAGTCCGGGCCGTAGAGTTGCACGTCTTCGTGGATGCTAGTCAGGCAGCATTCGCGGCGGTGGCCTATTGGAGGGTCACGTATGAGGACGACGACGTGCAGGTGAGCTTCGTGAGTGCGAAGACGAAGTGTGCCCCAATGAGAACGATGACGATCCCACGGCTGGAGCTACAGGCAGCAGTTCTTGGAACCAGGCTGATGAACACTGTCAAGGAGGAGCACAGTGTGGTCATCACGGACCTGGTGTTATGGACGGACTCTAAGACGGTGCTGAGATGGATCGGCAGCACCCACCGCCGGTATAAGCAGTTTGTTGGCAACCGAGTGGCGGAGATTTTGGAGTCGTCGAAGGTTTCCCAGTGGAGATGGGTGCCTACAACCGATAATGCGGCTGATGATGCGACGCGGTCGCAGAAAGGAGTCGACCTTAGCCAGGAATCAAGGTGGCTAAGAGGACCTGCATTTTTGAGGCAGCCAGCAGCCAGCTGGCCGGGGCCTGAGGAAGGAACTGAGCGTGTTCCAGATGCCCCTGTTGAAGAAGAGATGCCCAGTGAGTTTGCATTAGTTGTGGCAGACCAATTTGTTATTCCGTTTCAGAGATTCTCGAGCTTCAGTCGCCTGGTGAGGACCACAGCCTGGGTCCTACGGTTTGCGCGCTGGTGCCGCAAACAGCGAAACGAGCTCGAGGAATACGGCCTTACTGCAGCAGAATGTAAGGCCGCGGAGAACCTGTTGGTCAGACAGGCACAATTGGAGTCTTTCCCCGACGAGATGAGGTCGGCGGAAACTGGACAGGACGTCGGTAGATCGAGCGACATTCGAGGGTTGGTGCCCTACCTAGACGAGGACGGGATTCTGCGAGCTTACGGCAGAATTGATGCCGCACTGTGCATGCCGTACAGTGCGAGGAGGCCCGTATTACTGTCACACAGGCACAGTCTGACAGAGCTGATTGTGAGAGACTTCCACGCCAGGATGAAGCATCAAAATGTGGATGCTACGATTGCGGAGATCCGGACAAAGTTCTGGGTCACAAAGATGAGGCGTGTGATGCGGAGAGTCATCTCATCGTGCAACGAGTGCAAGTTGCAGCGAGCGCGGCCGATGTCGCCGATAATGGGACCCCATCCGGAAGACAGACTGGATGCGGGTGGATGGCCATTCAAATACACAGGACTGGACTACTTTGGGCCACTGCTGGTGACTGTGTCCCGTCACAAGGAGAAGCGTTGGGTCGCCTTGTTTACGTGTTTGACGACAAGGGCGATTCACCTGGAGCTGGCGCATGACCTGTCGACGGATTCCTGCATAATTGCGATCAGAAACTTCGTCTGTCGTAGAGGGCCAGTATATAGACTGCGAAGCGATGACGGCAAGAACTTCGTGGGAGCTGACAGGGAAGCCAGGCGCTTTGGTGACGTATTCGAGATGGAGAAGCTTCAGAGTGAGTTGTCAAGCAGAAGCATTGAATGGGTTTTTAATTGTCCAGCGAACCCGTCTGAGGGCGGAGTTTGGGAGCGCATGGTGCAGTGCGTCAAGAGAGTACTGCGTCATACCCTGAAGGAAGTTGCGCCGAGGGACCATGTATTGGAGAGTTTCCTGATTGAGGCGGAGAATATTGTAAACTCGCGTCCGCTCACCCACTTGCCTGTGGATGCGGACCAGGAGGCGCCGTTGACGCCAAACGATCTACTCAAGGGAGTAGCCAATCTGCCGGATACGCCTGGATTGGATGCGGAGCTGCCCAAGGAGGGTTCTACGAGGAAGCAGTGGAGGATTGCTCGCCTGCTACGAGACCGTTTCTGGAGGAGGTGGGTCATGGAGTACCTGCCTACGCTTGTGCGCCGCGAGAAGTGGTGCCGCCGAACGGAGCCCATCCACCAGGGTGATATGGTCTTCGTCTGTGATCCTGCCTTGGCCCGACGAGAGTGGCGCAAGGGCATCGTGGAGGAGATCTACAGCGGAGCTGATGGAGTCGTCAGACGCGCTAAGGTGCGCGTGAACGACAACGGCCTATCTAGGACAATGATGCGACCCGTCTCTAAACTTGCAGTTTTGGATTTGAGTGAAGCGGTTCTTCACGGGGTCGGGGATGTCGCGGATCGAATATTGTTATCGATAGGCTAGTTAGTATTTTGAGAAGTCCGAATGTGGAAGGATTTGTAAGCCCATATGTGTCTGGGCACATTGTTATTAGCCATTGTAAATTGCCGGGAAAATTTAGCTTTTCATTGTCGTGTAAAAGTTGGAGGACACACTGCGGTGAGCTATAAGTTAAGTTAGTTACAATTATGAAACATTGAATTCTTCCAGAATAAAACGTGTTCTACTACCACGGATTAGTCTGCCCTTTCTTTCGGTAATCAATGCGTGGAGTAGCCGTTCAAGGCAACTCCATTTGACGCACGACGACAAGTGTCGTTATATTGTGTGGGTAAGTTTATATGCATTTTGGCGGGAAAGAGATTTTGTGAAGCTGTGGGCTTGTCTGTGTGGGTGTGTGTCTTGGCTGTTATGTTTGTGTTTGTGTTTTGCGTTTGGGTAAGGGGTGAAGAGTTTTTGGCGGGCTGTGTTGGCTTGGTTTCACTTAGTTGTGAGTGTGATGAATTTATTTGAGCGGTTTTTGGTGCTTTGGTTGCATTAGTGTCATCGTCTTGTGTGGGTGTGTCTACATGTGTTTTGGTCGGAAGATTTTTCTGTATTGTTGCAGTTTTGTCTGTGTAGGTGAGAGGTTTGGTTATTCTAGCTGTTTTAGCTGCTTTCAATGTATTGAATGCACTGGCGTCATCTTCTTGTGTATGTGTGTCTACATGTGTTAGTGGCGAGGAAGTGCTAAAATTTTTGCTTATGGAAATGGGGAAAGGGCTATCGGCAGGCTGTTTTTTAGCAGTACTCCCGCATTTATCGACAAATAAAGGGTCTGGCAATATAGTATTTTTATTTTCATTTAATACAATATTTTCAAAATCGTAAGATTTCATGTCGGCATTTAATTGATATAGGCTTCTTCTTACTAAGGTGGTTTCATTTGCCGTTGGCGTGGTATCCAGCGATGAGACTCTAGCTGATGGCGGCGAGGATGAGCAGTTGCTATCGTCCGATGAGATGGATAAAACCGATGCCCATCCTCCGCTTTGGTTCACGTTCTGGCCGTCCATTAGTTGTTGTTGTTGCTGCTGGCTTCACTTTTAGCTACTGTTGCGCGCACGAGTTACCACTTTCAGTGTTCCCCTGCAGACTTCCCGTACTACGCCTATGCCATCAACCGGGACTCTGAGCAGCACCAACACACACAACTTACAGAAGTATGCGAGACAGGGACAGAGAGTTACCACTTTCAGTGTTCCCCTGCAGACTTCCCGTACTACGCCTATGCCATCAACCGGGACTCTGAGCAGCACCAACACACACAACTTACAGAAGTATGCGAGACAGGGACAGAGCGATCTACTTGCGGAACTATGTAGCAAAACACACACATATATATATAAGAGCTGCCTGTGAGCAGCACAATTATCACTATCAAAATATAGTCGTTTTGTTCATTTCAACCAACGAAGACGTGTTTAATTAGAACAGTTTAAACATTCCATAACCAATACTACTAGGAAACATAGTTACCCTAACCCACGACTGGTAACTGGCGCAGTCGGACTCGTCATTGGACTAGAAGAAGAGCCGAGGACGAAGACCCCACGCAATGCAGATTGGAATAATATTATTAGCAAAATGTATACAAGTTAAGTGCATCGCATAAGAACCAACTAGGTTCCCGAGTGAAACAGGCGCCTATGCCCACTCGCAACGATCAACAAAGGGCCACCTAGGCTCACGGATGAAACAGGCGCCTATGCCCATCCGCAACGAAATGTTCAATCAGCAAGTGTATTCGTTAGCCGTGTTCTATTTGTTCACACGCTATCCTCTATATGGCAGTGTGAGGTGCCGAATTCATATCGGTCGAATAGTTCGCTTACATTACAGTAGCTGATGTGAACATACATACAAAACGTACAAAAAAAATACATATATACAAACACACATATAATACATACATACACATATAAGCATGTATATCAATTCGGCAGTTCTGCGCGACGACTCCGGCGCCTACCTAGCGTCGACGATGTCGCCTGGCTGGCGTTGCGAGTCGCCACCGCCGACTCACGACTAACAGCTAAATACAGCTAAGCCGAGAAACGGTAAATGTCGTCCGATCACGGGTATTACACAACTACTACCACAGGGTTTGTAACGGAAAAAATTAAAAAAAAAAAAAAAATATATATAATAAAAAATTTTGGCGCGACATCTATGGCGCCTAAGCCAGCGTCGTCTACGTCGCTGCCACAGACCACAGCTATGGTAAGGCAATATTAAAATTCTTTAGATCATTCAAGAGTTGTCCTCCAGTGAAGCAAGATCGTTGTGAAAATATCAATTTTGTATGCAAAAAACGCAAATCAAATATAAAAATATATAGTAACATTAATTGTGACACAAACATCTATACGCAAAAGACGTGAAAGTGACATTTGTAAATGCATTTAAGTGTTTACGCTAACAGTGAAACAAAGTGCACAAAGAAACTAAATCGTAAAATCGATACAAAATTCTTCGCCATTTATCACAACCAAACAACAAACCATATTACAATAAGTTAAAAATCAAAATATACCATATTCGTGAAAAGGTAATAGCAATCAGTGTACAAATATTCAGACAAAAATTAATAATTTTTTTATTTTAATAAAGATATACATTTACTCGTCACACACAAAAATATATATATATTATAAAAATAAGCACACGCATAAATCTATATATATATATATATATATATATATATATATAATCCCATATATATAAATCCCTAAATATACTCATATATATATATCCACATGTATACACATACATACATATAAATTTAACGCACATATATAGATACAAATATTATATTAAGCATAGTACACTAAACACATACACATTTATTTGAAAAACATATACATACACACATATATATCCACACACATACACATATATAATATTTCACTACATCCGCATTACGATATCTACTTTTATCAATCTCATATAGTAATACATGTCAGCTAAACAAGGAAGAACCATACCTTTAACGAGAAACCAAGTTAGGGCAGCAGAAAGAGAAAGAGCAATTAGAAACTTGCAACTTACAGAACAAGAGGAAGAAGAAAACAATTTATCCCTAATAAACCAAACCACTATGACACAAAGAACCAATAGAGACGTGATGGACGAACTACAAATACCCGACGCAATAAAACTATTACCCACTTATGACGGAGACAAAGAATTACTAAACAAATTCATTACAAGTGTAGAACGAGTATTGAAGTTGATCACGAATATAGACAAGACAGCATATGGGGAAGTACTATTAGGAGTAATTAGAGACAAAGTTATTGGACATGCAGACAAAATATTAATTCGAGAGAGAGTGCCGTTAAACTGGGATGACATTAAACAAGCCTTAACGGATAATTTTGGGGAATCGAGAAGCGAGGAAAATTTAATGGATGATCTCCGCGAGATTCCTTATAAAAAACTAGCTATTAAGAATCTATATCAGGAGATTGCAGGAATAAGAGTCGCAATGTTAGAAGTTTTAGAGAGAGATGAAACTAATATTGAAATAAGAAAAATAAAAGAAAGTTCGTATGAAAAAACTTACATACAAAAATTCATCGCAGGCTTAAAGAATCCATTGAGATGGACAGTAAAGGCACAAAACCCTAAGACTCTCAGACAGGCTAACGAAATAGCAAAGGAGTTGAGAGATGACTACATAAGAGACAGAAATAGAGATGAGTACCACAACCCTGGAGGACGGGGACGTGGACGAGGACAATATAATAATAGTTATAGATATAATTCAGAACAACAACAATACAATAACACAACTAATAACGATGAACAACGAAACAATAATTACAAGAGAGGACGGGACAGGTCAAATGACGATAGTAATAGTAACAGAGGACAACACCAAAAGAGAGGAAGGTTTTCAGGTTCTTTGGACAGAGGACGGAATTATCAAGGATCAACTAGATCTGGAAATGGTACTAATTCTGACAGGAGCCAACAATCTGGCAGTAGTGGACACAACAATATGTTTCACACAGAAGCTAGCAACACTAATCAAACTGAAAATTTTTCAGTAAATGCCTCGGAACCACAGACTATACCGAACAATCAAGATTCGGAAAGGAACTCCTTTATGTCCAGATAAATTCACCATTTGGTAGACAGGTGAGATTCTTGATTGATACGGGATCCACTATATCTATAATTAGCCCCGAATTCGTTCAGAAAGGTACTCAACAATCACTTAGAAACCCAGTACAAATTCGAACAGTACTGAATACACACGATATTCATAATAGAATTACGTATAAGATTTTTAATGAATTTAAACAAGAGGGAGACTTTACATTTCTTATATTTAAATTTCACCCATTTTTTGACGGAATATTAGGAATGGATTTCCTAACGAAAGTAGGAGCTAAAATCGATATTGAGGAAGAAAAGTTAGAAACGATAAACGCAACGATTAAGTTATTTAAAAAGGAGAAGAAATCACAATCGTCGACGTTAATACAGGGTCAAACAAAAACCTTGACAGAAATACCAGTGATAAATAAAGAAGGAGATATATACATAAACGAAATATATATACAAGACGGATTGTCCATTACGGAAGGAATTTATAGAGCAAAAAACTACAAGGCAAAAGTCGAAATAATTAACGCATCCGAACAAGATTTGACAATCACAATTAATAAACCAATAGTTGCACAGCGGTATGACAGTGAAAACTTCTGTGAGTTTTTATTTATAAATGAGATAACTGAAAAGGAAATAAATACAGAAAAAGCAACCAAGTTAAAATTAAGAATAGAACACCTAAATAAAGAAGAAAAATTCGCGGTGATAAAACTATGCAAACAATATAGGAATTTATTTTACCAAAAAGGGGACAAATTAACAGTAACAAAGGGCGCCAACCATACAATAAAACTAACGGACGAAAACCCAATTTATGTAAGACCCTTTAGATATTCGCTGAAAGAAAATCAAGAAATCAAAAGACAGATTACAGACCTATTAGACCAGGATATTATAAAAAATAGTTATTCACCATGGAGTGCACCTGTATGGCTAGTGCCTAAAAAGGAAGACGCTTCCGGAGAAAGAAAATTTAGATTAGTTGTAGACTTCAGAAAAATCAATGAGAAAACTATTAAGGATAAGTATCCCTTACCACTTATCAGTGAGGTATTAGATTCTTTAGGCAAAGCTAAATACTTTTCTTCATTAGACTTAAAGAGCGGGTATCACCAGATAAAAATGAACCCGGAAGATATCCCAAAAACAGCGTTCACAGCGGTAGGGGGGCACTATGAGTTTATAAGAATGCCTTTCGGACTAACCAATGCCCCAGCCACCTTCCAAAGATTCATGAACAAGTTATTAGGCGAAATCATAGGAAAAAGTTGCTTAGTATATATGGACGATATCATCGTTTATTCAGCATCGTTGCAGCAACATATGCAGGATTTAAAAGTTGTGTTCAATAAATTAAAATCAGCTAATCTTAAAATACAACAAGATAAATCAGAGTTTTTAAAGAAAGAGTTAGAATTCTTGGGACACATAGTGACACCCGAGGGTACAAAACCTAATCCAAAAAAAATAGAGGCAATACAAAATTTTGTCTTACCGACAACTAGGAGACAAATAAAATCATTTATAGGGCTGTTGAGTTACTATAGGAAATTTATAAAAGACTTAGCAAAAATAATAAAACCTTTGACTGTACAACTAAAAAAAAACAAAGCGGTGGAGATAACCCAAGAATTTAGAGAAGCTTTTCAGTACGCAAAAACATTACTATGCAACGACCCGATTTTACAATATCCAGATTATGACAAACCGTTCTTACTAACGACAGACGCTAGTAACTACGCACTAGGAGCAGTGTTGTCACAAGGAAAAGTAGGAAATGACAAACCAGTAGCATATGCAAGTCGGACGCTAAATAGGGCTGAAGTTAATTATTCCGCTTCAGAAAAAGAAATGCTAGCCATAGTCTGGGCGGTTAAACAATTTCGACAATACTTATACGGGACAAAGTTTACGATTTATACAGATCACCAGCCCTTAATTTATTTAAATAATATAAAAAATAACGCTAAACTAATAAGGTGGAGACTACAGTTAACGGAGTACGAATATGATATCGTTTATAAGAAAGGCAAATTTAATACTAACGCAGATGCATTAAGTAGAATGCAAGTCGAAACATTTGTAAATGAAAGTGAGTCAGTAGAAGCAGTCAACGGGGATGACCCTGGGGATTCAGGAGAAATCGCGAAAATAACGGAAAAACCAATAAACGATTTTAAGATGCAATTAATTTTGAAAATAGGAGAAATTGTAGACAAGATAACTGAAACACCTTTTAAAAACAAAATAAGGATAACATTCGTACAGCCACAATATACGGACGACAATATATTAAAAATACTTAAGGACACCTTAAAATCAGGAAGGCTTTGTGCGATTATGACAAGCAACGATATATTCAACAGAATATTTATGATATATAAGGATTACTTTAAAAAAAAGGGTTGTAAAATTATTCGTGCGACACTGTTCCTCAAAGAGGTGTTAAACCCTGAAGAACAAAATTCCATATTAATACAAGATCACGAAAATAGTAATCACAGGGGAATAGATGAGACCATATTGCATGTAAGAAGATTGTATTATTTCCCAAGAGTAAAAGAAGTTGTAACAAAAATAATTAATAATTGTGACATTTGTCAGACTATGAAATACGACAGAAACCCTCAGAAACTTAAATTTCAAGTACCTCAAATACCAGCATTACCGCTACAGATAGTTCACATAGATTTGTATTTTATTAACAGCGCAATTATGTTAACAATCATAGACAAGTTTTCTAAGTTTGCAGCAGCATACACAATCCAGAATAGAAATACCATTACTATTATTACGGAATTGAAAAAATTCGTTTTAAATTATGGGATACCTCAACTAATTATTTGTGATCAGGGGGCAGAATTTAACTCTAAACTATTCAAAGATTTTTGTAAACAATATAACATGCAACTTCATTTTACTTCATTCCAGCAGTCTAGTAGTAATTCCACAGTAGAAAGACTACATTCCACTCTGACGGAAACGTACAGAATAATTTACAAAGTAAAAAAAGACCATAAAATAAACTGTGACCACGAAGAAATACTAACCGAAACCTTAATAACCTACAACAATGCAATACATTCGGCAACAAAATTGACACCATTCGAATTATTTACAGGAAAGACCCATGTATTCAATAGAACAGTAGAGTATTCAGATCAACACGATTATTTACAGAAACTTAACGAATTTAAGACAAAATTATACACCCAAGTTCAAACAGAAATGACAGCAAAGGCCATAGAGAGAAATCAGAAACAGAATGAAACAAGGACAGACCCACTACCACTAACAGCAGAAGATATAGTATTTAGAAAAGAAAATAGAAGAAATAAGATAACGCCAAGATTTTCTAAGCATATAGTTAGAACAGACCACGGAATAACTTTTGAAACAAAAAAAGGACAAAAAGTTCATAAAGAAAAAATAAAAAGAAAATTTAAAGATAGACAAACAGTTTAGAACAAAAATAAAATAAATAAAATAAAGATATAAAATACAAACAAAATAATAATAAATAAAAAAAAAAAAAAAAAAAAAAAAAAAAACACATCACCCTGTTGCAAGAAGCAAATAGAACACACAACACGATAAGCATTATTAATGTAAATAATAATAATATTTATTACAAAAACACACACGAACACATATACATATAAGCACTACAATATTAATGTTAATTATAAGTACACTAGCTACACCGCAAGTCGTTCCGTCAAGCATTCCATCTCGCTGGCCGTCACGACATTCTAGGGAGGGAGGAGTTACCACTTTCAGTGTTCCCCTGCAGACTTCCCGTACTACGCCTATGCCATCAACCGGGACTCTGAGCAGCACCAACACACACAACTTACAGAAGTATGCGAGACAGGGACAGAGAGTTACCACTTTCAGTGTTCCCCTGCAGACTTCCCGTACTACGCCTATGCCATCAACCGGGACTCTGAGCAGCACCAACACACACAACTTACAGAAGTATGCGAGACAGGGACAGAGCGATCTACTTGCGGAACTATGTAGCAAAACACACACATATATATATAAGAGCTGCCTGTGAGCAGCACAATTATCACTATCAAAATATAGTCGTTTTGTTCATTTCAACCAACGAAGACGTGTTTAATTAGAACAGTTTAAACATTCCATAACCAATACTACTAGGAAACATAGTTACCCTAACCCACGACTGGTAACTCACGCCTCTGTCGGTTTTATAATCACAACTGACTTGAAAATTTTGGGCTAGGCGAGAAGGCAGGCTTTTTCGATAATCAAGGCACGTCGGAATATCGATATGCTATCAATTTCCCTGCAGCTCGTTATCGATATTTCGCGCCTTTTTTTTGGCGGGCTTATCGGCTATTATCTTTTTTGCCGCCAGCCTATCGCATATCGGGCAGAAATACTAGAAATGTTCAAGTTAGTATTTTTGTATTGTATTGAGGACCCATGCGGAAAGTAATATGCGGCGACTAGGTTCCCACCCCAACACCCTGGCGAGAAGGCTTATCCACCCCCGAGAAAAAGAAGGCTCTCCCATCGAGATTATTATAATTATTTTTTAATGAAAAAAAAAAAAAAATTTATATTGTTAAAGTAGTTTAAATTGTAATGTATAAGTAATGTATATATTGGTATGCCTATGCTGTAGATTCCAATTAATAAAATTTACAAAAAAAAAACTTTATATTTGACAGGAGCTGCTAGAGTTTACAAAATATAAAACAGGCCTTGTAATAAACGTCAAGTTCATATACATTGTCAGTAGAATATTTGGAGCTTCCAAATGCCAATCTACTGATTCTGGCACCATACCATACCTTTCAGGCCTTTGTGCTGTAATATAGAAGTAGCCCCGTGAAAACGCACTCAACTGTCGCTGTCGTATTTTAATTGAATTTAAGCGGAGAGCAGCTCTCGCTTTTTTTTCTAATCTTTCTTAATCTACTTTTTTTTCTTTTTCTTAATCTACTTTTTTTTCGGCAGATCGCTACCATGTCATCCGTAAATTGAGCTGGGGCGACTACTGTACTGTTTGGCTGTGCTGGGACTTGCAGGCAATGAGATATGTGGCAATTAAAATTTTCAAGTCGGCACCGCACTTTGCCAAGACGATAAGGGACGAAATAAAGATACTCAAGACGGTGCGCGAGACCGATCCATCGAATCCACGCCGTCGCAAAACCGTCCAGATGCTGGACGACTTCAAGATCACCGGCCTTAATGGCACCCATATTTGTATTGTGTTCGAGATGCTGGGTGACAATCTCCTGAAACTCATACGGAAGTCCCAATTACGCGGTATTCCACTGGCCAACGTCAAAGCTATTACCCGCCAGGTGCTGGAGGGTCTTGACTATCTTCACACGTGCTGCCAGATCATCCACACGGACATAAAGCCCGAGAATGTCTTCCTGTGCGTGGACGAGCCTCATGTGCGCTCACGCTCCGTGGAGAATACATCTTCGGCTACGAATGGACCGCATTCGGATCTAACCCTTTCAACACTTCCTCCGCCGCCGCAAGCAAAGCACAAGGCTAAACAGGATCCGGCGTTAGAGGAATGCAATGTCAACGTAAAGATCGCCACTCTGGGCAAATCTTGTTGGGTTAATAATCACTTGACTGAGGACATTCAAACGTGCCAATATCGGTCACTAGAAGTTATTATCGGTGTGGGCTATAACACCTCTGCGGATATCTGGAGCACTGCATGCATGGTATTCGAACTGGCCACCGGTGACTATCTTTTTGAGCCACACTCCGGCGAATCGTACACCCGCGACGAGGACCATTTGGCCCACATCATCGAGCTGCTGGGTCCAATACCGCGGTACATTTTTTTAAACGGCACCTATGCGGCGAAGTCGTTTACCCGTTCCTGCGAGCTACGAAATATCTCGGGCCTTAAGCCCTGGGGCCTAATGGACGTTCTTCTGGAGAAGTACGAGTGGTCGCAAAAGGATGCGGCGTCATTCGCTTCGTTCCTTAAGCCCATGCTCGAGCTCGATCCGAACAAGCGTGCCACCGCTGCGGAGTGTCTGCAGCACCCGTGGCTTAGATAAGATACGATGCAACCTGGTTGTTGGCTGCGTGCCACCCAGCCAGCAACAGCAGATGGAGGGGGAGCTCTAGCAGGAACCGGAACAGGAAAAGGAACAAGAGCAATAGCACTAAAAGGTGGATCACCGGCAGTAACAGCAGACGGAGAAGTTGGCAGGGGCTATATAGAATCTTCGGCATCGGTGGCTTCCATCTCATCAATTGCTTCCATATCGGCTGCAGCAATGGCGGCACTGAAGGACCGACCTTATTTGGTTGCACCCTTCGTAACCACAGCCTCAGCACCACCCACTCCACATTCCCCACGCATCCATTTCGACAAACACGGCCAGCACAGTGCCAGCTACACCTACACGTCGTCGCATCGCTCCCGAAAATGATTTGGACTTGGTTGAGGACTTGGGTGTGGCACTTGCTCAAATAGAGGACCCGCAGACACCCACCAAGAACAAATCGCATCGCTTTTTCTGGCGCAAGGCACTGCGACGTTTCTTCCAGCGTCGTAAGTGACGGCGTCGCCGGCAGGACTTGCCCCCGCTGGCATCGTCCCGCCCGTCGCTGTCGTCGTCGCAACCTGGCTGAGATGCATCTGCGCCTGCTGTGCAAGATCCACTGCGTGCAGCCCGCGTGGCCCTGCTTAGCTGCATCCGCTGGCGAACCCTGGCAACATACGCAACAACAACTTTTACTCCAGCAACCACCAAAGCATCAGCAGCCAGCATTACAGCAGTCTCCGTGATCCAGTTAACTCAATTGAATTGAAACTATAATATTGTATTACCGCCTAGACGAACACGTCCCCACGAATCCTGTACATAGGCTCGACAGTTCTCGATACCATTATTAATTTTTATTTAAAGCGACGCATAAGAGTGCGATGGTAGAGCATGAGCAAGTGCCGCATAGAAACCATATATATATATATATATTTACCCGAGATGCGAATCGGCAAATCTACATTTATAAGAGTACGTAGTTAAATGAAATGGAGTCGATCCATCGATGGGTGTCTCACACGCGCCATCGTCGATTCGATGGAATAGGGCAGTAGGGTAGGGCGTCTGAATTTTTATAAGCATATGTATATGTACATGGATGCAGAAACTTGAGCTGAACATAACAATAATGAGAACGTAGTTAATTAGTTTATCCTCGGCTTAGTGATCGACATGATCAATTTGAAATGGCATTAGTAACTCTTAAACACGTAACCTGAAATAGAAAAGCGAATGCTTTTCTATAACGTAACAACCACAAGTGAAAGTATCCTTAATTAAAGCATCCGCCTCAAAAAAATCGTATTGTTCAACATTAAATAGTAGAGCAAGCGCAAAATAATTTCAGCTTTATCAAATAGATAAATGTTCAAGACACAGACACACCAAATTTGGCACTTTATCAAGACTAGAGCCACACAAAATTTATTAAATTTGTCTGCCCTATCACGTATATATATCATAATTAAATGTTTGCAATACTCATATGTGAAAAAAAATATAATATAAGTTAGTATTTTTTTTTGTAAGCTTTAGATTATAGACAGAGACATGGAGTGGTAACATTATCGTCTTGCATGTTTTGTTTACATTAATAAATGGTAGTGATTTTACAAAAAACATTGAAATTTAGGACTAACATTGTGTAATTTATTTCTTTTCAGGTACCCCCGCCAGAATGACGGAAGCATCGAGTCGCTGAGGAGCCTAAGGAGTCATCACAGGAGAGTTTTTGTTGTGCGTTGGCTGTGGACTGTTGCGGCCGCTGGGAGTGGGCCACTTGCAACTAGTATGTCCGGCCGGAGTTGCAGGTGAATTGTTCTCGGTAGCAGCATCCCGCGCCGCCGTCATTGGTGAAGATCCGTTATATCGTCAGTGGCAGATTTATGCAATAAATCGTTTGTATTGCAGATGCAAATTGCCGGTCGTCAGGAAGAGGAGTTGCGTAGAGTAATCCCACGCAGCTGTCATTGCATTTTTATTGAGCTGCTGGCATTATGTGGTGGAGTTCGTCTCGTGGCAGAGAAGTCGTCATTGAGGATTGTAGCTTGGTCTATCACCGAGGAAAGCCAGGTGCGCCGCGTCTTGTGGCCATAGCGTCAGGATTGGCAGTTTGGGGCCGCTGGTTCGAGATTTGTTGCAGAGGGCCGCCGCAACGAGATAGGCATGGAAATGAATGTAAGAATAGTATTTGGTAAGTATTATATATGTTATTTGTTTTTTATGATTGCATTAATTATTGTTGTTTCAGGTACATTGAGTGGAATTTAATTTAAGGTAAGTATTATATTTGTGTGTAATTGTTTAGATAGTTGCGTTTATAATTGTTTTTTAGGTACTTAAGGAGGAAGCTTGTCTGGGGTGAGTGTTGTATTGCTTTTATAATTGTGTTGATTTTTTGCTTTTCAGGTACGTTTTGTGAGGGCTAATTTGGAGGCCCTTGTTATTGTGATTATTGCAGCTGGAATGCCGCGATTTTGGAGTCAACAAGTTGGCAATTAGATAAGTATTATATTATAAATATAATTCCCAGTAATAGCTTGTGTTCCCTTGTTTCAATAGTTGTAGTTTTGGAAGCTGGAGCTGCGTGCTTGACATCAGCAGGATGGAGCCGACTATTATCATCTGCTACTTTGTCTGTCCGGTTTGTTATTGTCTATATGCTCTTGAGTAATTTTTGTATCCAATTCTTATTTATTTTCCTTTTATTGCAGGTTAGCGGAGAATTCTTTGAAGATACGATACTGAGGAGAATTATTCGTTTTAAGGACAAATTTTGCAGCTTATTAATGTGGCATCAGCGCGGCGCTAATTATCCTTATTAATGCAGTGGCGTCAGGAGAAGGAGACGGCATCATAAAATTGTCAACTTTTTGTGTTTAAAATCGCGAAAGTTGGCGATTTTGTTTTGCTTTTGCGGTGCCTGTCTCTTGTTGTCGGTTGTGTTGAAGGATTTACGTGCGTGGCGTCAGGAGGATGGAGTCGCATATATGTATCTGCTAGTTTGCCTGGCAAGTTTTGCGTTTTTCTGTGTGTCCTTGATTAATTTTGTAACATGTTCTTATTGATTTTCCTTTCCTTACAGGTTATCGGAAGATTATTGAACATACGATAATGCAATTTAGGGACGGATTTTGAGGCTTTTAAATGTGGTGTCAGCTCCGCGCTAGTGATCCTTGATAATGCAGTGGCATCAGGAGGTGGAGACGGCGTCGTAAAATTGTCAATTTTTTGTGTTTATAATTGCGAAAGCTGCCGATTTTGTTTTTCTTTTGCGGAGACCGCCTCTTCTTGTTGGTTGCATTGGATCACCAGTTGGCTGTGGTCAAGGAGGTAAGAGCAAAATTTGATTGTTTTGTTTAATTTCTTATTGGTTAATTGTTTTGTTTTCATGTTTTATGATAGCGTCAACTAATGTAGGCGCTCGTCGATCTGGGAGATTATAAGAGTAGCAGGAAGGATAGATTTTGCAGCTCCGCGCTAGGTGCTCTGATCGAAGCGTAGGCAGCTTATATAGCCCGCCTATTGCAGCGCAGCACTGCAAGTAGATTGCATCGGTGATAAGGGATACTATCAGGGACCGTGTGGAAAGAAAGTTCAGGTAAGTGACGTAAGTAAACTAATCCTTTTCATATCGATCTTCACCTTATAGGCCTTGGTTGGTTTTTTCCGTATCGTTTCGTCAGGATCAGCTGAAGTGCGTTTTCGTAAGCTTGTTTATCCGGATGCTTTGAGGTGAGAGTATTGTTTATATTTTATTGCCATTATCTAATTGAATTTGTATTCCAAGAAAATTAGGCTGAGTCGAGGAAGGTGATGACCGTGCAAGAGTTTGGGAGCTGACTGAAGTGCGCTTTTCCATCGGATATAGATATCGTTAGAATAGATATAAGTAGATGTAGGTTTAATTGGATGTTTCCATGTCAAGATTGATATCTCTTCCTTGTATGATTAAGGCCGATAAACTGTCGATTTTCTTCTCTAAATTGTCGACTCTATTTGCTAGGTTTGTTGTGTGGTCGTCCGAGAGGCCTTTTTGTAAGTTAGGATTGGAGTTTATTGGCGATGGCGTGGCTTCATCAATAAATCTTGGTTTGAAGCTAGCTCTGGCAGCTCTGCTGGTAGTAGGAGGGCTGTCGTTGCTAACTTGCATGGGATTTGAAGTACCTTTTTCAGGTTCCTGGTCATTTTCTTCACTCCTTTGTTTTCGGAGCATTTCCTGGTAATTTTCCAGATGTCTTTGCGCTGGGTTGCTTGTCTTGGATACCAGTCTTGGCTTTGCATTGTTTTTTGAAGTTAACCTACCCTTTTTTGGTATCTTATTAGTGTTTCGGCGCCATTTATTCAGCCGCATCTGAACGGCAGTGTCATGGGAGGAAAAACGTGGCCTTCTGTCATTCATATTAACATCGACTTTCTGGCTGCTTCCTGGCGGGCTTCAGCGATTGATCTGCTCAGGATTGCTGAGCTGTGTCGCAGCCGAGGGGTATTATTGCGTGGAGGAGGGCCTTGACGTCTATAAAAGTTATTTGTTGCGTCTTTAATTATCCGAATTTTGTTTGTGTCAATGTTGTTTGCCGCAAGCTTTTGTTTTTCGGCCTTGTAAGCGGGGTATCCTTTGTAAGCACTGATGTGCTCTCCAGAGCAGTTGACGCAGGTAGCAGGGGTGGTTCTTGGCTTGGTGCAACAAGATGACAGGTGATCGCCAGCGCATTTCATGCATCTTGGTGGCCTCATGCATGAGTTTTTGGCATGCCTGTAGCCCTGGCATCTGTAGCACTGGACCGGCTCCCGTGTCCTGTTTTTTCTTTCAATGTCTACCCTTTGCCCACCGATTTGTTTGAGTTAGATAATTTTGTCATGACTGCCGTCCTTGGCCATGACGATCTCCACTTCAAACATGCGCATGGGGCCACCTGTAGCCGGATTCGTCATATTTCTGACGAAACGCGCTGTGAATCCGAGCGTCAGCAACTCCTTGACAATTCACGAGCATGGAGTGGAGTGGTGGAGATGTCTGATTACTACTCGGAAGCCCCTCTCGGACTTTGGCTGGTTGGTGAATAGAGGAAAGCCGTTAGCTATAAGGACATCTTTGATTTTGTGGTAGGCGGTCATGTCCCTGGCCTGAATCCTGACCCCGTTCCCTTAAATTGCCCTGGTAGTGTAGCTGGAGACTCCTGATGTATAGTTTAGCTTTTCCAGGAGCGGGACAATTTCTTTGACGTCGTTGACGAGTATGGGTGGTGCTCTGCGGCTGTGTGGCACAAGTTTCCAAGGTGGTAGCTCAGCATCTGTATTTTGAGGGGCTGGCGTCGTTGCGCTGCGTGCAGGAGCATTGGTGCTGCAGGGTAACGGCTGGTGGGAGTGTCGATTCCTGGTTTTGGATTCCTCATATACAGATTTGGCTGCCTTGCTTTGGAAAACGGGTGTGGTGAGGGGTGGAAAAATGCTGGGAGATTTGAAATTGGAGGTCGCGCATAATCTTTTATTAGGTGTCTTGAAGCTTGAGCTGTCCAGATCGTCATTTGTCCTCTTGGCCGGAGTTTTCGTTATTGGAGCCGGAACAGAGGCTGTTCCAGCAACCACTTTCGAAAAACTCATGCGCTGCTCGTCTGGGCTCCTGGACGGTGAGTTGAATAAGTCCCGCTTGGCAGCCGGCCGACTAAGGGTTTGGGCTGTTGTTAAATTCACCACAGTGGGCATGGCGCTATTGTTGGGTTTTAATTTTAAATCACCCTGAGAAAAAGGGTGTAAAGAAGCATTCCTTTTGTAAGGGGAAATGCTTCTTTTCCCAGTATTTACAGAGCGAATGGTGGGTGTAATGACCCGCTTAACCACAGTAATACACGTTAGGGTTTATGGCTTGTAATGAGTTAGTTTATTTCGGTTTAATAATATTCGCGCACCCACTCCGCTTCACAGTTCGCACCCGAATAATCCCTTCTCTCACTCCTCTGCTGGGCGATCGTTCGCGCCTGTCCCGTCGCTGCTCTCTCGATGCTTGGTTGTTGGCAATGCCGGTTGCCACATCCCTCCTTTATTGACGAGTTTTAGCTTTAATGGCGGCAGGGGGGGGTGGATCCCGAGGCCTCCTTCTGTGGGCTGAAGTACTGCGACCTCCGAAGTTGGTGTTGATTCCGGTAGGCTGGCATCTGATTGCGGCGTTGGGCAGGAGGCTGGATACGTCTGGCTAGCCGGGACTTTCTTAAGATGTGAGGCATTTCTTGTTAGTTTTCTACCACCCCCTTCGATCACCACAATGTTATTGTGTCGTTCTAACACCGTAAATTCCGTCTTGTCGAAGTTTGATGTAAGTTTGTTTGGGAACATTACGTTTTTCAAAAGTACCTTGTCGCCCACTTCTATATCGACTTCCTTTGCCCCTCTTCTTTTGTCGGCTGCCTGCTTTCCCTTATATTTTCCAATAATGTCTTTATCTCTTTCCTCAGAGTCTAAGGTTTTCTCGTAGATATCCCCAACGCCTGGTATTTTGTCACGGATGACTCTGCTGAACATTAGCTTTGTGGGCGCTGACCCTGTTGTTCCATGTGGGGTTACATTGTACATCAAAATAAACTTTTGGATTTCCTCTTTGTAGTTTTTCCCATTTGCGTATGCTATTTTTAGGCGTTTCACAAGGGCTCTGTTCATGTTCTCAACTTCCCCGTTTGCTTGCGGCCAATACGGTGGGGTCCTAACCTGTTCAATGCCGCACGCTTTGCAGTAGTTAGAAAACTCCTCGCTAACATACTGGCGTCCGTTATCAGTTCGTAGGTACTCAGGATATCCCAGTCTACAAAAGATTTCTTTCATTGCCTCTATCAGGGTCGTTGAAGATATGGTTTTAAGAAACTTATGCTCCATATATCGTGAAAAATAGTCAATAAAGACTAGAACATATTCATTGTTAGGTAACGGACCTAGCAGATCCGACGCTACCCAAATCCACGGGCCAGTGGGAAAAGGATTTCTATCCATAGGCGGTGGTCGGATGTCTTGAGATACCAGGCAACAATCTCTGCAAGCTTTGACAAACTTTTCTGCCTCTCGGTCTATTTGTGGCCACCATACTTTGGACCGCAGGCGGCGTTTCATTGCTGTCTCGCCGGGATGACCTTCGTGGGCTAACTCCAGTATTTTCATTCTAAGAGATCTCGGCACGACTACTCGGTTTCCCCTCAACAGGAGCGAGCCAACCGCTGACAGCTCGTTACGAAACGGATAGAAGCTCACTGAACTATCAGGCTTCCAGGAGTCGTTTTCCAGGCAACCGATTGCGTCCATAATCTCTTCATCCCTCTTGGAAGATTCTGCTATTTCCGAGATTGTCATAGATTTTGGGATGGAGCTCTGTACGACGCGTAGGATGCTGTATTCCGTCCTGAGATCGATTGGTTCTACCGTAGATAGTTGGCAGAGACGAGACAACGCATCTGATATGTTGTCTTTTCCGGATTTATAGATAACGGTGAACGTATATGCCTGGAGTCGCAGCAGCCACCTTTCAATGCGGGCCGGGGGCTTGGATGTTGGTTTGAAAATGGCTTCCAAGGGTTTGTGATCGGTTACGAGTTCGAAGTGCAGGCCTGCCAGAAAGTAATAAAATTTCTCCACTGCCCAAACCAGTGCTAGGCTCTCCTTTTCCGTTTGGGAGTAGCGTTTCTCCACCTCTGACAGGGCCTTGCTAGCAAAGGTAATTATTAATGGTTCGTTGTCGACTTTGAATTGCAATAAGACAGCCCCAAGGGCAACCGGGCTAGCGTCCGCAATCACCCGAGTTCGATGTTTAGGATCGAAATATGATAGTTTGGGTACCTTGGATAGGAGATTCTTAAGGTTGTTGAAAGCATTTTTCTCGGCTTCGCCCAGGTGAATTTGTTTTCAGTTTTCAGCAGTTTTCTTAGAGGATCTGTGTGACTTGCAAGGTCCGGAATGAACTTTCCGACGTAGGTTACCAAACCGAGGAAGCTCCGTGTTTCCTCTTTGTTCTTCGGGTCTCTGAAAGATCGGATGACGTCAATTTTCTCTGGGTCGACTTCTATTCCCTTGTCGGATAAAATATGTCCGAGGAATTTTAGTTTCCTTGTCTTCCAGATGCATTTCTCTTTATTCAGTAGGACATTATTTTCCTGGAATATCTCGCATACTTCTTTTACGGCGCTGTCGATTTCGAGGTCAGTTGCGCCAAAAATGATTATGTCATCGATGAAGTTCATGGCGTTAGGTACCGTAGATAACATCTGCTCCAGAAGGCGTTGAAAAATTTCGGGAGCAGAATTAACTCCAAACATCAAACGCTTATAGCGGAAAAGTCCCCTTGGGGTTATGAACGTTGTTATCTCCCGGCTCGATTCATCAAGGGCCACTTGGTGATAGGCGTCCTTGAGGTCTAGGCGTGCGAAGAATTTCGCCTCTTTGAGTCTGGTCATAAAGCAATCGAAAGTTGGTAATGGATAGTTTTCCCGTAGGATAGCTTTGTTTGCCAGTCGCATGTCGACACATAAGCGGATGTCCCCGTTCTCCTTAAACGCAAGCACGATGGGAGATATCCAAGCACTCGGACCCTTGACTGGTTCAATTATATCTCGACTCAGGGCTTCCCCCAGTTTTTCCATGACTTTGTCCTCGAGCGCTGCCGGGATTCGTCTCACCGGTTGTTGAACGGGTTTTACGTCATAATCGATAGACAGCCTTACTTCAATGTTTTTCCAACTCGGAAAAGGCTCTATTTCTTCAATCCGGTTAATGTTTCTTCCCAGTCGGAGGACTTTTAACTCGATAGCTGTGTCTCGGCCCAACAGAGATTGTTCTCCATTTTCAATCACGTAAAATGAAGCAATCCCTTCGGCACCCGGCTCGACGGAAATTGGGGCCTCGAAAATACACATTACTCGAAGTAATTTATTAGAGGCATAGGCTCGGAATTGCTTTTCTGTATGGGTTCTTACGTTAAAGACTGTGGCCTTTCTCTTCACTAGCAGAGACCAGTCCGCGTGGCTGATAAGGTTAAACTTGCACCCCGAGTCAATGATTAAAGGAATTTCGCGGCCTCCCACTCGGCATCGTATGAACTCCTCTTCATCCTCGCTTGACACTCGAAAGCAATGTGCCTCGCCCTTTTTAAGTTTGGAGCTGGTGGCCTCCTCTTCGACAGATCGTATGTACGTGCGAGGCCTTTTTAGGTTATTCCTTTGGGACTTAGGGAATCGGCTGTTCAGGTTAGTTCGGCACTTCCTGGCATAGTGTCCAGGCTTCGAGCATTTATTGCAAGTCACATTTCTTGCCGGACATGATGGGTCATTGTGTGTGTGTCCGAATTTTCCACATCTGGGGCATTCCCCACTCTGCTTGAAACCACGATGTGCAATTTTACAGATGGGTTCCGCACTTGGTCTTGATGTCATTTCTTTTGATTCCTTGTTGATCTGCTCCTCAACCTGACATACTTCGATCACTTCCTCTAGTGAATTTTCCTTCCCCAGGAGTCTTTTCTTGAGGTCTAGAGGTGCCCACACATCTATAATTTTATCCTTAAGACATATATCCTCAATCTCCGCTTTTGAGGATCCAAATGCACATCGTTGCATTTGTTGACGGAGTCGCAGCAAGAAATCCCCAAAGCTTTCTGTGTCCAACGGTGTCAGACTTCTGAATAGATGTCTCTCAAACGTTGAGTTCTGCTTTGGTGAGAAGTGTTTATTTAGATGGTCGATGAGGATTTTGTAGATGTCTTCTTTATTTCCGTCGCAGGGCTCAACTAGCGCACCAGGTAGGGAGAATACTACTGACTGTAGCTGGACTCCTCCCAAAAGCAGTAGCTTACTCCTCTTCTGCTTCTCGGTAACAATGCCCTCGGCCTCGAGGTATATTGTAAATGCCCTCAACCACTTCTCCCATTCATTTCGGAGGATTGCCTTGTCGATCACCTCGCACAGAAACGGTTTAATGACACTGTCGGTCATTTTAAATACGGGACCTAGACTTGGGGTTTAAAAAAAAATACATTATTAGATTTATGACTTGACTTGTAATTAATACCCGGCCCTCTTAGGAGCTTGTAATTATTACTCAGTCTCAGTTCAATAATACCTCCAATTTACATTTGGGGTTTAGTTGTTTAACTTTTTCCTTTTTAATTTTATTAATTCTTTTGGCTTGTGGAGAGAATACTGCTCCACCCGACCTTTAACCTTCTGTTTACCACTCAAACCGATTACTCAGCTCTTTTCTTACAAGCTTGTAATGTTATCTTTTTTTTTTTTATTAGATTCTTTTATACAAATTTTTTTTTTATTTATATATTTTCGTGTTCCGTTTCTTTTATTTTTTTCTAAATATGCTTTGGCTTGTACCACTACTCAGCTCCTCTATTTAGAGCTTATAATGCGTACTCGGCCCTTGCAACTCTTTGGTTGCTAGAGAAATTTCTCAATCAATCACCTTTCAGGCTTGTAAAGAGTATTACTCTTTACCCGGCCTTATTAGTTATTTTTTTTTTTAATCTCCTGGTTGCTAGAGAGTGTCTCTCTAACTCACCTTCTCTTAAGCTTGCGAAGAGTAATCTCTTCACTCAGCCTATCTGTCGGAGTGCATGTGTGTTGGATGAGAGTGAGTGAAAAATTGTGCATACAGAATCACTGATTCTGCTTTGTGCTTAAAGTCAGTTTATGTTGGCAACGTGCAATCTGCACTCCCGCAGCTTATTCTTTCTCTCCTCTTTCTTAACACTTTCACATATGTATATGCCGGTAAGCCCATTCAATCACACACACACTCACGTCCAGCCTATATCACGCCAGTCGTTTACCGTAATTTCGCGCCCTTTTCCCTAATTCATCAAATTTTCCAAGGTTTTAGTTATTATTATTATCATTTACCGATTTTTCCACTCGTCGCCAATGTAATGACCCGCTTAACCACAGTAATACACGTTAGGGTTTATGGCTTGTAATGAGTTAGTTTATTTCGGTTTAATAATATTCGCGCACCCACTCCGCTTCACAGTTCGCACCCGAATAATCCCTTCTCTCACTCCTCTGCTGGGCGATCGTTCGCGCCTGTCCCGTCGCTGCTCTCTCGATGCTTGGTTGTTGGCAATGCCGGTTGCCACAGTGGGTTTCTTGCTTAAGCTGAGTTTCGAAATGTCCGGCTTAGGGTTAAAAATTGACCAAAAAGCGTAGACAGTTGTACTTGGTCTTTCCTCCTGCTTGCTTTCATTAATTTGTATAAGTGGGGAAACAATTTCCCCACTGTCAATATCATTGGCTTTTTTGAGATGAGAGTCAAGATTGGATAACGCGGGAGATCTAGAGCAGCTTTCAGAATTTATTTCAGTGGCTTTATTTGTTTGCGTATGTGAAGGAGGGGTAAAGCATTGAGTCCAATTTTGGTGGATGAGCTGAGATTTTTCTCTGTGCTGTCGCTGTGTGGTAGAGAGGGGAAATTTCCCATAGCGTCGATCAGTTTGGCGCCTCTTAAATCTGTGTCCGTATTAGTGGCTGCGGCTGCATTAGTGCAGATCGCTGTGGTGGGTAAGTACTCTCTTTGAGTAGCGTCGGTTTGTTTGAGTCGTTGTGGGGAGTGAATTTCCCTTGTGTATTTGTGAAGAGAATGGAGGAGAAGGCGATTTCCCCTTCGAGATGCTGCTTTTGGCGCCAACATTGACTGCAGCAGTATTGGTGAGCGAGAGGGGGTCTCTTTGGGCATTTTTGGTGTTTATATTCTCTTTCTTATTGAGTGAAAGGGAATTAAAGAAATTCAAGGCTACCCAAGAAGAGTTATTTGGCTTTTCTTTTGATTTGGAGGCAATTTCTTCTGGTTAATAATGACGGTATTAACCAGGGAATTGCCAGACCCGTGGGACATAGGCGAAATATTTAAATAAGAAGGGGAAGATCGCTCTTCTGAACTAGAGGTAATTGAAAGTACCTCGTCTTCAGGAAAAAGGTGGTCAGAACTGGACATGTTTATTTTTTTTTTTTTTATTATATTTAAAAATTTAAGCGATACTAGTAGAGGTATAAATACCCTGGATTTTTGATTTTAGTGTGTTCTCCAGTTTATCGTATCTTTGCTTTGAATTTCCTCCTTCTCTTCTAAGATTTCTCCTGGTTTACTTTCTTCCTTTCTCTCTGCGTTTCTTCTCCTTATTCCTTTGGTTGTGGCGGCGTCTTTTCCAAGTTGCACAATTACTGTTTTATTGTTCGTTTTCGTTAGACCACTGAATGTTAATTGTTGTCGCGGTTTAATACTTTGCGGCCGGAAGACAATTTATAACAATTAATTTGTCTATTGAAGAACGAGTTTAGTTAAGTTTGCGCATGAGAGTAATAGGCAAGCGAAGCGCGTTTGTTTTAATTAAATAAATTTAATTTAATTATTTATTTATTTATTTATTTAATTTATTTTATTTATTTATTTAATTCATTTTATTTAAACTTTTTTAACTTTGCTTTTTTTTTACTTTGTTTTTTATTTTTTTTTTTTAACTTTGTAGATTGAGGTACGGAGACAGAATGAATTCTGTTCCGCATCCACAATTTATTTTGCCTTTGATTACAATGTGTGTAATATATAGGTACAATTATTTGAAATTTAGAGTTTTAACATTGCATGGGGTGAGTTTGGGGCTTGGACATAGTTAGTATTAATGTAGTATTTGTTAGTTTAGATTTCAACAGTAACATGGACTGGTAACATTAAAATTTGCATGGTTTGTTTACATTTAACAATTGGATTATTTTACAATAGATTTTGCAATTTTGACTAACAATGTTGTTTGATTTATTTCTTTTCAGGTACCCCTGCCAGAAGGACAGGAGCGCCGAGTCGTTGGAATCCTCAGGAGTCATCACCGGTGAGCGCCTGTAGTGTGTTGGCTGTGATTTGTTGTGGCCGCTGGAAGAGCTCCGCTTGCAACAAGCTCGTCCTGGTCGGTGTTGCAAGCAATTGCATGAGTTTTGAAGAAGCTAAATCCCGCGCAGCCGTCATTGGAATGTATTGGAGCTGCTGGCAACATGGTGGTGGAGACGAAGGTTGCACGGAGCGCCGCGTCCTGTGCCCATTGCGTCGGGACTGGCTGCTAGGAGCTTCCAGATCAGGAATAGTTGCCGAGGACCGCCGCAACGGTAGAGGTCATGGTATTTCAGGATGTTCCGGGTCAGGAATTGTTGCCGAGGACCGTAGCAACGATTGGGGCCATGGAAATGAATGTAAAGTAAAATTTTAGGTAAGTATTACATTTGTTAATTGTTTTTGTGGTTTCACTAGTTTTTTGTATTTTTCAGGTGCCCAGGCTGGACGATATTTGAAGGTAAGTATTTGTTTATTTATATAGTTGTATTAATTATTGTTTTTCAGGTGTGTTTTTTAGGTAGGCTGTTCTGAAGGTGGGTATTATGTTGGTTTTAAATTGTACTAAATTTTTGTTTTTTTTTTGTTTTCAGGTACATTTGTAGCAGCTAATATTAGGTCCATCGTAGCTGGGATGCCGTGGTTTTGGGTTCTTCAAGTTTCAATTAATCTGGAGGTAAGTATTTTGTTTGTTGTTATAATTGCAGTAATATTTGTTTTTGTTTTTTGGTACATTTGTAGCAGCTAATATTAAGGCCGTCGCAGCTGGGATGCCGTGGTTTTGAGTTCTTCAAGTTGGCAATTAGATAAGTATTAAATTTACAATATATTTCCCAGAATAGCTTGTGTTTCCTTCTTTCAGTATTAGCAGTCTTGGAAGGAGGATGCATGCGTGTTTTCAGCAGGATGGAGTGGCGATATTGGTATTAATTGCTTTGCTTATCCGGTTTGATGTTTTCTATGTGTTCTTGGTTAGTTTTGTATCACGTTCTTATTTATTTTCCTTTTATTACAGGTTAGTGGAAAATTCGTTGAAAGTGTGATGCTGAGGAAATGTATTCATTTTGAGGACAAATTTTGCAGCCTTTTGGTGTGGGGTCAGATCCGCGCCGGTGATCCATATTAAGGCAGTGGCATCAGGTAGCGGAGACGGCATCATAGTTTTGTTAGTTTTTGTGTTTATTAACGCGAAAATTCGCGATTTTGTTTTACGTTTGAAGGGCCCATCTCCTCTTGTCTGTTGCGTAGGATGTGGGTCATTGACTGCGGTTAGTGAGGTAAGTGCTTTATTAGGTTTTGTTTTATTTATTTGTGATTTGTTTGTTGTTAATAAATTATTTGTTTTTTTTTTGGTTTTAGTATCAAATTACTGTTGGCGCTCGTCCGGCTGGAAGTTTGTAAGAGCAGCAAAGTTTCCTGATCGACGCGGAGGCAGCTTAGATGACCCGTATTTTGCGGTGCGACGATGTGTGAAGATTGTAGCGGAGTTGAAGTATTATTCAAGGGACTGTGCGGCAGGAAAATTCAGGTAGGTGACGATGTGCATATATTGCTGCAGCGAGTCGTCTTATATTCATCATGTTTTTGCCGCACTAATCCTTTTCGAATCCATCCTCCGGTACCTCCCTTATGTCAAGGAGTTAGTTTTATTCGCATCACTTCGTCAGGGTCAGCTGGAGTGCATTGTCGTTGGCTTTATAATCCGGATGCGTTGAGGTGAGGGTATTAATTAGGTTTTTGTACCATCCATCTAATTGGTTTGTTTTTCCTCAGGATTTTACGTTTGGCATGAGAAGAAGATATGTATCATTGTTGTCAAGAGAGAAGCAGGTCGACATGCGTCTTTCCGTCGGTCATAGTTTGTAGTTTGTATCTTAATTAATTAGGAATTAATTGTAAATACATGTATTTTTGGTTTTAATTGCTTTAATTAAATTGTGAAGACTAATTAGGTTGGTCAGCTTCGGGTTCGTAGTCTGGGATTATAATTTTGATTACAGTGGTGGGTTGTCCGAGCATTAGTTCCAGAATTTCCTCTCTGGTCCTTAGTCCTTTTCTGAATAATTTGCTGTAATGATTTATTTCAAGTTCACACCATCTGTCTGGTGGTCCCTTCTCTAAAGCTTTTCTCCTTTCGGCTTTTTCCTTTTCCACTCTCATTTTCTCAGCTATAGATTGCCTTATTTCCAATTCTTGGTCAGCAATCAGGAGGAGGGTTGGAAGGGTCTGTCTGTATTTGGTTCTCATTTTTGCGACTATTTCAGCTTCCTCGTTTTTTGTATAATCATGTATGGAGCTGTAGGTGGGTTCCGCAGGTGGTTTTGGTTGGTGTTGTTGAAGAGGCAGGAAATATTTTGAAAATTGCTTGACGTATCTGCTTCTGCTTAGTTCCAGTCTGATAGGCTTGTAGGCGTTAATAAGGAGGTCATATATTAGAGGGTTTTCATGGTCAGTAAGGGAGTTGGCGAAGCGTTGGCTTGCTTTGTGGAAAATTTCGTCGAATTATTTAATGTTATAAATTGTCCTTATGGTTGCTTGTCTCGTATATCTGCTGGCGTTAATGATTCGTCTGACATATTTGTTTTCCATTGTTTGAATTTTGTTTGCTTGGGTGTCCGATACCAGCGAGCCCCATATTGCTAAGGCAATATGACAATTTGTTTCCAGAGGAGAATCTTTGCGTTTTTAGGTAGGTGGCTATTTTTTCCTACTAGCCATTCTAGTTTTTTGTAAGCAGCTATAGTCTTTCCTTTCAGCAGCGTTATGTGTGCTCCAAAGGTCAGTTTTCTATCTAGCATAAGTCCGAGATAGCGTTGCTTGTTTAATTTTGGCTCTTTGTCCATTAATTGTTGGAGGAGTGTATGCATTAGTTTCTTCTCTTTTTAGGGAGAAGAGAATGTGTCCGGTTTTTTTTTGCGTTAATTGCTATGTCCCATTTTTTTGACCATCTACAGAAAACATTAAGGTAATTTTGATTTAGGTTGATCGCAAAATTGGTATATTTAGACCGGCTAAGAATTATGGTATCGTCTGCATATGTAGCTAAAATAGTATTTGTTTGGTTGTAATCAGGGAAGGATATGTGACGCATATAGTCTTTTACGATTGGGTAGGGCATATCAGATGAGTATATTGAGTAGAGGACCGGACCCAGTATGCTGCCCTGGGGAACTCCTGCTCTAATTTTTCCTATCCTAGACGTCGTTTCACCGTCGATCCTGACAGAGATGCGTGCTTCAATTTTTTTGGGAAATGTCCAGTTTTCAGGATGTTGTTATAGATAAGTATTAGGTATAATCTGGCTTTTGTGGGTAGGTTTTTTATGGTTTTGTTGTTAAGGTTGTCAGTTCCTGGGGTTTTTTTTAATTCCAGTGAGTTTATCAGCTCATTTATTTCAGCCAGTGTGACTGGTTTGAAGGTGCTGTTACCGGATTCGCCGTTCGGATCTAAAGATCTGAATTTTTCTAATTCACTTCTGACGAATTCCGTGTCTTTGGCGTCGTTATTTTGATTTGCCTTGAAGCGGGACTCAAGGTGGGCTGCAAAAGCTTCAGCTTTTCATCTAAGGTCCTGGTCCAGGGGTAGTCAGTTCTTAGGCGGTTGTCGTCATTGTCCTTTTTTATCGGCCAACAGGGACGAGGTTGCTTTTTGATTGTGTTTGTAGTTTTCCATAGTTTTTGCATTCTATATCGGTCTGTGGTGTCGATGTCCTGTAGGTTGCGGTTGAGGAGTTTTAGTTTGAGCTTTCTGATTTCTTTAGACAGTCTATTTTGCACGTTTTTAAACCATCCTCGGGCTTCGTCAGTTCCTACTGCCCTTAAGATTCTATTTAGCTCCTTTTTTTTTTTTTAGGTGCGATTTAGGTGCGCAAATCTTGCGATTTGATGGGTGGCTTCGTTGGCTGCAGATTTTATGTTGTTGATAAAAATGTCTATGCAGTCGTCAATGTCCTGTCCTGTGCGTATTTCCGTATTTAGTAATATTTTGTTTTCTAGATTTTTCTTGAATTTCGTGAGATTTGTTCTTTTTTGTATAATTGCATTGTTTGTTGTATTAAGTTGCCAGTCGGTGTCATCGGGATCTAGGACTATTTGGATAGGGAGGTGGCCGAGCTGAGTTCATCTGTAGAGTAAGTTTTTAGTTTTTGAGTATGGAAGCCCTTGCAGATTGCAAAGTCCAATGCAGAGGGCTGTTTTTTCTTGTCAAAAGGAAAGTGTGTGGCTTGGCCGGTGGCCACTATGTCAAGGTCTTTTCCTGCAAGGATTGACTGTGACAGGATCTTCCCTCAGCGCAAGATAAAAAGTTACCCCAGAGTCTGTGTTTGCAGTTCCAATCGCCGCCAAGTACAAATTTGGTTTTTCCGTCGAGGAGCATGTCGAAGTGGTTGAAGAGCTTTGAGAATTGCTCAGTGGTCCATTTAAATACAGGTGGGCAGTATATTGAGGCAACAATTGTCATGTTTGCGCGTATGCGACTTGAAGGTATAAGTGCTATGGGTGCGCTTTGCATGAAATCAGTCTCTATGGGATTAAGGCAGGTGTGTCGAATGTTTTGATTGACGATGGTAGCCGTGCCGCCTTTTCTGTGTGAAATAGGGTTTTGTGCTAGGTATGTGTGGAAACCTTTGAAGTTTAGTGCGTTGGAATTTCGCTCTAACCTGGTTTCTGTTACTAGCATAATTTGGATACCTTCTTTTTTAATGTAGGCCTCCAGTTCATTTATTTTGTTAGTAATTCCGCATGTGTTCCAATATCCTATTTTAAGGGTATTGGAAGATTGTCCGTTATTTAGATTTAAAGTCATAGTGGGAGTTTAATTTGCGTTGAGGATTTGAAGATTCAGGAGGTCATGAGGTGTGCTAAGGTCGGCGCTTTGGTAGATTCGAGGCACTTGAATAACAGTTCCATTAGGTTGTCAATTTTGTTTCGATATTTTCCACTTGTGTAAGACTTTTACTGTGGTAGTCAGAGGGTTTTTTTTGCGGATTTGAGTAAGTGTCCATAGACGTGGGGATGTTGTCTTCTATAATCCTTGGCTTAAAGAATGCTCTGGCAGCTCTGCTGGTGGTCGGCGGGCTGCCATCGACTCCCCTCCTTATGTTTGTCATATTTTCTTCAGGGTCCTGGTCCTTGCGTTCACATCTTGCTTTGCGGAGCTTGTCCTGGAAACTTTCCAGGTGCCTTTGTGCCGGGTTGCTCGTCATGTTAGGTGGTCGTGAATTTGGCTTATCCTTGGGATTGATCGTGCCTTTATTGGAGACATTGTCTGGATTGCGTCGCCATTTACTCAGCCGCTTCTGGATGGCCAAGTTGTGGAAAGATAGGCGTGGCTGGATTTGCCTTGCATCGTTTCTGTTTTGCCGGAAAGAGTTCTTCCGAAATGCTCTTGTTGTGTCATGGCGGGGTTCAGCTGTTGTCCTGTTGAATAATGATGAGCTGAATGGCAGCCGGGGGTGTTGTTGCGAGAGGGAGGGTACCGTCGTCCATAGTTGTTTGTGTTAGCATCCTTGATTGTCCGTATTTTGCTGATGTTAATGTTGTTCACTGCCAGTTTTCGTTTTTCAGCCTTATAACCATCCCTTATACGCACTTATATGCTCTCCAGCGCAGTTTGCGCAGGTGGCGGGTGTGGATTTTGGCTTGGTGCAACAGGATGACAGGTGATCGCCAGCGCATTTCATGCATCTTGGTGGTCTCATGCATGAGTTTTTGGCATGCCTGTAGCCCTGGCATCTGAAGCATTGGACCGGCTCCCGTGTCCTGTTTTTTCTTTCAATATCCACTCTTTGCCCACCGATTTGTTTGAGTGAGATAATTTTGTCATGACTACCGTCCTTGGCCATGACGATCTCCACTTCAAACATTCGCATGGGGCCACCTGTAGCCGGATTCGTCATATTACTGACGAAGCGCGCAGAGAATCCTAGCTTCAGCAACTCCTTGACAATCCACGAGCATGGAGTGGAGTGGTGGAGATGTCTGATTACTACACGGAATCCTCTCTCAGACTTTGGCTGGTTGGTAGATAGAGGGAAGCCGTTGGCTGTAATGACATCTTTGATTTTGTGGTAGGCGGTCATGTCCTTGGCCTGGATCCTGACCCCGTTCCCTTCGATTGCCCTGGTGGTGTAGCTGGAGACTCCTGCTGTATAGTTTAACTTTTCTAGTAGCGGGACAATGGTGCTCTGCGGCTTTGAGGCACAAGTTTCCAAGGTGGCAGCACTGCGTCTGTGTTTTGAGGGGGTGGCGTCGTTTCGCTGCGAGCAGGTGCATTGATGCTGCAGGGTAACGGCTGGTGGGAGGGTCGATTTCGGTTTTGGATTCCTCATATACAGATTTGGCTGCCTTGCTTTGGAAAACGGGTGTGGTGGGGGGGGGGAAAATGCTGGGAGATTCGAAATTGGAGGTCGCGCATAGTCTTTTATTTGGCGTCTTGAAACTGGAGCAGTCCAAATCGTCATTATTCCTCTTGGCCGGGGTTTTCGTAGTTGGAGCCGGAACTGAGGGTGCCACAAAGATTGGACCTGTTCCAGCAACCACGAGAAACTCATGGGCTGCTCGTCTGGGCTCCTGGAGGGTGATTTGAATAAATCTCGCTTGGCAGCAGGCCGACTAAGGGTGCGGGCTGTTGTTAGATTCACCACAGTGGCATGGCGCTATGGTTAGGTTTTAATTTTAATCACCCTGAGAAGAAGGGTGAAAAGAAGCATTCCTTTGGTGAGAGGAAATGCTTCTTTTCCCAGTATTTACAGAGCGATTGGTGGGTTTCTCGCTTAAGCTGAGTTTAGAAATGTCCGTGGAGCATAGCAACTTGTGTAAATAATTTGTTTATTATTA